>NC_051322.1:46733042-47033042 GCF_015220235.1 Choloepus didactylus | reverse complement strand
TAGGTGACCACATGGCCACTGGGTTTCACAGAAACATGTGACCCTCCGAGGTAAACATTGTGACCTCCATAGTGTGTCTCAAAAGACATTCTCAGTATAAAACACCCAGACCTCACCCTTGGGCTCATCACACAACCCTTGTTGTGAATCCTAATAATGATTTATATTTAACTTTCCACAAACCTGTGTGAACAGAAAATTTGAAAGATATTAAATTTATTCCAGGAAAATAACATCTCATTTTATACCTATTTGTTTTTGGCCTAAGATTTATACCTTTTTCACATTTATTTTCAGAAGTTCTTCTCTTGTGTCTAGTATACCATGACATCATCCAAATACCTTGATCACCTAGATGGCACACACACAGTTCTACATAAATGGAGAGACACATATGAGCTGCTGCACCAGTACAAGAGATTTATCTTATGTATCTTCTCATTATACCAGACTCGTGCCCCCAACTTTATTAGGCCATAATCTTACTTGTAAGATTTGATGTAGTCTGAATTTCAACTCAACTGTTGTTAAGTATGACCCTCCTCCTACTCCCACCCCGACATGGCAAAGGCCTTATGAATTACCTTAGATAATCTATCTGCCTTCCCAACCTAACCTAAGAGATCATCTTACCTGTGCTTCAACTTTAGAGTAGATGATCCCATGTAGTAGGTGGGATCGTTGGGAATGGTCACGTAATATCAAAGTGGAGATGTCTGGATATGGACTAGTGGCAATTCCCATTTCTGTGGAGGTCGGCTTTCTCAAGAATCCCTTCCTTTTTACATAGGACAAGTGACTTGAACCTCAGTTTAATGTAGGTAAGAGGCAAACATCTGTGGGTCTGTAGAAAATATATCCAAATCTCTCAAGGGAGTAACTGGTGCCTTAGCAATTACTTAGGCAGATATTGGTGCCCTTTCTGCCCAGTTTAGTCTACAAACAATGATCAATGGAAAAAATATACAGGCTAGAAGCAATTCCTTTACCTATGAGGGAAAGAGGAAAATGTTACAAGAATGGATTCCTTCTTGCCCCATCCATACTGCCATGAGAGAGCTTACATACATGGCAAAGGGAGGAGAATAACAAGGAGAGGAACCAAGAGAGAAAAGAGAGTATGCCACAATCTAACTATCTGCCATGAGCTCACTGCAGTGATGCTGAAGCTCTGCCTGGGTTCAAAGAGATGCCTAACACATACAAGGCGGGGGGTGGTGGGGGTGGGGGTGGTGGGGGTGGTGGTGTTATAACTAAATATGATTGAATGTTTACCAAAAACAGAATGAGACTTTAGTAATCACTCTAGAGATCAAATTGTGGAACTGGGCTGAATGCCTGAGGCAATGGCCCAAAACCCATTACCTGGCAACTTCAAGTCTATCCATGAATCTCCCTCTTCTCCCATAATTTGTTTAAGGCATAAAACTGTTCCCTTCTTACAGAGCTGAGCTGTGATCGCCCAGTCATAACTCTTTCTTTCTATCTACCTACCTACCTATCTATCTATCTATCTATCCGCGATTCTATTGCTCCCTCTACCTGTCTGAGTGCGGTTTTTGTGTACCTAGAAAATTCCATTTTCAGGAGTCAAGAAATTGACTGCACTCATAAAAAGAACTACTGACTGCACAGGCAAGAATCAAGAGTATTCCAGGAACCTGGAGTGTTCAGACAGTTTTGGCAGGAGTCAGGTGGGCACTGCAGATCTCTGTGTGATGTTGGCTAGACTCCACACTCTGCCTTCCCTCCAACACTGATAGGCTCACAACCACTGTTAGCCATGGGACCATCAGGATTAAATTCAGTATTAAACACTTTCCCCAGTACTACCAGGTCATTCTTCATCCCCTCACCCTTTTTCCACTTTTCTGACACCACATCCCATCCCTCCTCACTTTCTGCAGTGGTTCGACTGTCCTTCATGAAATATGGGAATGTTCCCTACAAGATACATATTTTTTTTTAATGTATCTGAAAATTTTTTTAAATGGGCAGTAAGCAAAGTGGAATATATACTCTATAAGGACAAGCTCAGTAACTATGTAGGTTGGAGACACACTTATTCTGAAAGGAAAAATTGTCATTCTCTCTGTGATATGAAAGTGGGCAAGTCAAGAAATATTGAAGTACATAATCTACTTTTCTATTAGCTGGATATGTATGGTTGGGTTTTTGTTTCAAGAGTTATTCGTATTTCGTTTACCTTGATTTGTTTAATGTTTGACTGAAAGAGTTCTGACCTCCTATTCCTATTCATTTCTTGAAACCATGTCCCTGTTCTCCCCAGAACACAAAATCTCCCATACCCTCTTCATCCTTTGCTCTGACTGCAAACTGGCTCTTCCCTAAGGACAGTGTTTCCAGGTGGCCCTCCCAAGTGATAACTGGTTCCTTTCCTACATCCAAAAAACCACTCTACTTGGAGGTAGGATAGATGCATCCTTTGGTCCTCATTTCACTTTTTAGTTCATTCTCCTTCCCTCTTAAGATTGGCCAGGTTTGAATATTATCTTTCCAGACTACACCACCTGTCACGTCTTGTTGTAGTCACCTACCAACCTCTTGACCACTGCTTCTCATTCTCACTTACTCCAACAAAATCATCTCATAATTCTTAGTGAATTCAATGTCTGAATAGATAGTCTCTGCAATTTTTAGTCTCTCAGTTCCTATACCTACACACCACCAATGATCTTAGCTTCTATTCTACCACCCTAGGGCTTATCAACACACATAAAAACAGTTTCATTCTATAATAACCACCTCCTGTCTTCCAAGCTTACCTTCTCTGCTGCCACAAGCCCAGTAAGCCCTCAATAATGTGGAGAACCATAATCTACTTCACTGTCCATCACTCCCTCATTTCTTCATATCCAGCTTAATTCTGTAATAAATTTGAGTAATCATTTCCAGCCATGTACCATATATTCTCTTTGTATGGTATTTTTCCTCACTGTTTTGCACCTGCTTGGCAAAACCTAACCATGGCAAAAACCAATCATGGCAAAATCCAACTTGCTATCTGTCTTAGTTTCCAGGCTACATACAATGGATTGGCTTAACAATAGGGATTTATTGGTTCAAGTTTTCAAAGGCTAGAAGGCTTGCTTCTTCCCAGTTTGGTAGTGATCTAGCTGGCTGGTAATCCTTGGGGTCTTGGTTTTCCATCACTTGACAGTGCTCTCTCCTCTCTTTTCTGGGTTCTGTTGATTTCCAGCTTCCAGCTCCTCCCCATGGCCTTCTCTCACTATTTCTGAATTTCTTCTGCATATAAAGGACTCCAGCAATCTATATTAAGACACAGCTTCACTCAGTTGGGCCACACCTTAATTAAAAATAACATTTTCAAGAGATCCTATTTACAATGGTTTCACATCCACAGGAATGCAGATTAAGACGAAGAACATGTCTAAATTTGGGGTATATAAGCCAAGTCACCAAACAACCTATTTCACACCTATACTCATGCTTGAGGAAATTTTACAGTGTAGCTGTCTCACAATAAATGCATGACCACTCATCTTAAGTAAGCCTTTAATGCTGTCTCACAATCATTCCATATGAAATTTACTACTCCATTCATTCTCCCAGTCTCCTGCACAATTATTTTATCTTTCCTCCCTCTGTAAGCCCCAAACACGTCTTCCTCCCTAAATTGCAGTCTACATTTGGCTAAAGAATATTTCATCAACAGATTTTAAAAAATCAGTTACATTTTGTACTTTCACTAGAAACTGAAATGATCACAACCGTGACTTTTTTAAGTAAATGATTAAAACTGGATATTAGAGAGAGAGAGAGTCAACAATAATGAATACTATTATATTTAACCTTGAAAGTTGGCACCAAAGATAAATATAGCCCCATAAACTTCAAGTTACAAATATTGTAGAAAAGAAGCAAGACATATTGATCTTATACTCTTTAAAAAATCCCATAGTACAAGTAAAAACAAAACCTTGACATACAGGAAATAGTACTGAGTATTGTCCCAATATGAGAGAATTGTTTCAATGTGAGAGAATTGTTTGTCATTTAATGGCCATGGAAATGTGACTGTACCCTTTTTAATGGCAGTAGTGGTAGCTGCTACACAGTAAACAAACATTATTCAGATAATACTCAAATTCAAAGCAAATTCTGTTCAACAGGCAGCAGGAGAAGATCCCAGTTTTGGAGACAGGCAGGCCTGAGTTTGAGTATAGTCTGATCATTGTGTGACTTTGGCCAAGTTATATACGTTTCCTTATCTGTAAAATGGGGGTAATAATAGTACCCCACTTATAGTTGTGAGCACTAGAAGATTTATTACATCTGAAGTACTTAAAACAATGGCAAGCATTTTGTGTTAGCCCTTATATGTTGTTAGGATTTTCTCTTTGTTTTCCTTCCCCTATTTCTCCTCTTCCTTTTGCATAGAATTACTAACGTTTTAGGTATGGTTCTCTTCTTCCTTTATCTTGTCTCCATAATCTCTCAATTGCCACCTATATTACTGACACCAGTGCAAAACCGAGTGGGTGACATAATCTCAATTTGGGCATATAAAGAGGTAGCTGGAGGTGTAATCTCCAGAGAAGTCAACACATTGCCAGCAAAAACTGCCAACCAGCCAGTACTTATGCAACTGACAAACCAGATCGCACAGCCAATGAACTTCCCTCAGAGATGTCACTTTCCTAATACAGGATCAAGACAATTCACAGTATTTTGCCTTTAAAAGTCCTACCTCCTCTCACCTTGAACTTCATGCCAAGAGCCTAGTTAGACTCTGTGTTGGATTGAATTACCTGCTTGGCAGGAATAACTTTTTCACTAACTAATCAATCTTTAGTCTTTAATAGTCTATTTTTTCTCTAACAGTATGTTTAATAAAACCATATTCTTGATTTCTTAGACTTAATTTTTCCTCAAAAGTTGTCACAGTTTTGTGTTATTGTTATAATAAGTTACCACAAATTTAGTGCCTGAAAACAGCACAGATTTATTGTCTTACAATTCTGGAAGTTAGAAGTCCATGATCAGTTTCACTGGGGTAGAGTCAAGATTTGGGCAGGGCTGGTTCCTTCTGGAAGCTGTGAGGAGAGAACAGTTTCCTCGTCTTTTTCAGCTTCTAGGGGCCACCTGTATTCCTTAACTTGTGCCTCTTCTTCCACCTTCAAACTGCATCACCCCAACCTCTGGTTCTGTCATCATACTGCCTTCTCCTCTGATTCTCTCTCCTCCTGTGTCTGCCTTACAGGCTGTTGTGATTATACCAGGACCACCCAGGTAATTCAGTAGAATCCCATATCTCAAGAACCATAACTTAATCACATCTGCAAAATCCCTTTTGCCAAATAAAGTAATATTCACAGATTTCCAGAGATTAGGACATGAGCATGTGTGGGGACGTTATTCTACCTACTGCAAAAATGCTTCACCTAAGAAAGAAAAAAAAAGAATGAAAGAAAAATAGAACATGATTAAGGGGATTTTGCATCATCTGGAGAAAAGCAAATTGTACCCAGTCTTCTTTGATGAAGCATAGTGAAGCCTGGTGGAAGAATCAAACAACCATCATAGCTTAATGGGTTTCTTTTTTTTTTTTTTTTTTAATAAATGTGATTTGCTTACATCAAGGGAGAAAAGAGGAGAAAAACAGTACCGCAAATATCAGGCTGAGAAGCACCACAGTCAAGGAAAGTGTGAATTACTTAGGGGGAAGAAGAATTTTAAAAGGAGTCTACTGCAGAGATTCAGAACGCAGGGGAAAAAAGTCACCCTTGTTTTAGTGTAGCTCTTCATATAATTTTTTTTCCCTGTCCATTTGCACTCACAAACGTTCATCACTATAAGCCTAATTGATCATATTGGAGAGTTTAGTGGAGGAGAGTGCCACCATCTGCTGGATTTCAGCAATAGCAAATCCTTTGGGATGTTAAAAGGGAGGAACTTGTTATTTTGTTTTCCAGCCATGTCAATACTGGACTGTTTGATAACAGCCCATTTTAGGAGATTTAAAAGGGTGTGTAAATGTAGTGGATAGACTCACATTCTGAGAATAATTTCCTTATAAAAGGTTTATTTTTTCCTATGTTGTCAGGCAAAGAAAAAACTGTTCAGCAAAAATAATTACAGCATATTAATCACTTACTGTGAATTCTGGCTAGAAATTATTTTTGTTAAACTTGGATTTTTAACAGAGCAACCGTTAATTATTCATAATACATAGGTATCTGGTTTGAACTATCTAGTCATATCATTAAATTAGTCATGAATATGTATTTGTGAAACATACTTTCACCATATTTCATGATTTACAGATGCATCTGCAAATGCCTGTGATGCAATCTTTCATTAACATTGCTGACTTAAATGCACTTTGAAGAAAGAAGTCTTAAAAGACCATGAGATGAAAGCAAAATAACTAAACTGAATTTTAACTTGGAAATTTGTTTAATAAGGATTATGAGAGAAATATTCATGAAGCACAAAATGAGAAGGTTATTATTCAAATGAAATGGAAAGAGCTTCTATTTTTATACACAGACAAATGCCAAGAAAAGTAAAAAAGCTATCTGGAAAGGGAAGTAAAACTGCTTAGGATTTTTCCTCTCAATACAAGCAATAGTATTACTGTTAGAAAGTTAGGAGAATTATTCCCATTCAATGTGTTTAATAGTCAAATTTGCTAATAGAATGAAAATAGGAATTGGGTACTTAGAATTCGTACACACACATACACACACGTACGCACACTCTTCTTCAAAATTCAGTTAATTCAATACTATTTGGAAAATGAACAAGAATGAAAATTTTGAATATATACTAAACTACTTCATTCTAAGTTAAAGAATTTTCCTTAGCTAATGTGTCATTCATATAAACCAAGTTTATTTACAGAAGCCAAAAAAAGGAGGAAACAAAATAGAGATGACATTTTTTTTCAAAATAACTTGCAAATGAAAATTCAAAAGTTTATGTAGTATGCACACTTGTTTTCTTCATGCCTCAATCAAATGTTTATCTAATACCCATTTTTTGAACAATTACTTGACAGATTGTTTTGTTAGATGCTGCTTAGTGCAATCATACAGTGCCCCATGGGGAAACCATCTTGGTCATGATTTTAGGCAAAACTATGAAATACATTAAACTGGAATGTTGCCAGTGCTATTTCTCACTATTCTGAACTCAAATCCTCACATCCCTTCATCCCTTCTCCCACTCAGGCAGGAGCTTTCCTCATGACCCTTCCTAAATCCAGTATTTGTATATTTGTCCCATTTTCTAAGGGCTCTCCTATGTCAATGGTTAGTTAACTGGGAAGATTCATTCCAGCTGTGAGGTGATAATGACAGATAAGGCCATGCTTGTTAAATTTGCAGTCTGTGTTGGGAAGGCAGCCAAAGCCACAGGACAAATATGGATCATTAGCATTGATTTAAAATTTTCTCAAAATACTTTCATATACATAATCCCAATTTTTGCCTCAGAAAAACTTTAACGTTAGAGACTATAGTATATCACCATCTTGAAAACCCAAATTCAAATAATATTGCCTAAAATAAATGCATTGATATTTGTCTTTGAAATAGTGGATAAAAAGTTGAGAAGCAAAAATTATTTTTAAGAAATCATAGAAGTATTATTTATTATAAAATTCTTACTTTAAAAAATAGATGGCTATGTGATGAGATACACATAAACTGGGGAACAAAGCTTTGTTTCCTCTAAGAATATCAGAAATGACTGCTGACTTTTATCCTACATTATTAAGCCACAGTTGGGTGGTTAATCAAAATCTCAGTCAGAACAAAACAATACTAGAAAATAATATTCAATGAAGATTGTTAAATAACTGTAAAGTAGAATAATTTCAGTTTCATAAACATGTTTGGCAGAATTATTGTGCTCCAAGAGTGCAGTTATTTTCAAGTTTTGCAGAAAAAGTAGACAATTAACTTTTCCCCACATTCTAATGAAAAAAGACCTAAGATCTAAATGTGGGCAGTTCCAGGCTTCCATAATGATCAGCTCATTCACAGCACAGTTCATTAAGTACATTGTGCCACGTTAGGATGGACTTAGAAACCAGATCAACTGAAAAACAGCTGATTTGTTGGGATGGTTAAGCACAGCCTTAATAAGCATAATAATTTTCCCAGAATTTATAGTACTATTTTATTTAATAGGACTTCACTAATTCAAATGTATTTGAAAATTTTTCTAAGACTCAGATTTTGCATTTTAAATGAAGGATTTATTAAGCAAATTGACAGGTGAAGATCCTAGGAATGTTTAATATATTTGCAACTGTTTCCAAATACTTGAGTAGCAACCATTTGTACTAAAATAATTAATGTGCTAGTTACATATGTGGCCTTATTCTCTTTGTTGGAGCAGAGTCAGCAAGACCTCTGGTTGACAGCGATTTTTACTTAGTTTGAGGAACTGAATATACTTAGAAATAAAATTACATTAAAAAAAAAACCAAGAAAAACTCCAATCTCATATAACTCATTATTCCCTATCTATAGATGTCTCATTCATCAAATTCACCCTGTGAAACACAACAGCTGCCTAGTATAAAGCTATAAAGCTCTTTTGCAACATAATTGATTTATAAAACAGGTGATTCTGTAACTTCTCCCATTCCTTAGTCTCATGTTTTAAAAAAAGGCTTAAATGATCTGCAATTTAAATATTCTACTATTCTCTAATTGGCTAAAATTTACCAACCTTACTATATGAGGGTGAAATTGGCCTATGTCGTATTGGAAAGTGATAAATTATTGATTTTCAATGTTAAACCCACACAGGAGCAGCATATATGAATCCAGGATGGTGAGAGTTTTATTTTTTCTTTTAATTACTGGCTACCATTCTCTGTTTACTGTTTTTGGCAGTCACTTCATTCTAGAAGCCATATTCACAATGTCAACTTCTATAGCACCCAGGTTCTGAGTAGTGATGGATTTAGATGAGCATCTATCATTAAAGCGATAATGGTTTAGCTTTGCAGTGTTTTCCCTCTGCAGTAATAGCTAATCTACCTCGAAGTTTATTCCCCTTTATATTTGCCCAAATTTATTAAATATAATGACAAAAATATTTAGTGAACTCATGGTAACAAGAGGAAAAGGAAAGAAGGTGGGAGAGAGGAAAAACTGGAGGGAAAAAAAATTGGCATTATTGGTAATACAATGGGCTCCTGAGAGGCATCTGCCGAGGCTCTGAATATGAAAACCACTGTTTCATTGGGGGTGCAGTGGGGGTAGGAGGGTGGGGATCAAAACTGGAAGGGAGGAAAAGGGGGCTTCTGGAGTGCTGTTATTGTTCTGTTTCTTGATCTGCTTACTGGTTATTTAGGTGAGTTCAATTTGTAACAATTCCTCAAGCTGTATACATATGATATGTGCACTTTTGGTGTGTATATTATACTTCATTAAAATATTTTTAAATAAAACGTGTGCTATAGGGGAACACACATTATTTTCCACCTGTTTTACGTTTACCTAGATGAGGGGACCTTGAAAAGTGACTTAAGGCCATCTATAAATGTCAGAATCAATATGATCTTAGTCAAAAAATAACATCGAACTTAGTTTTAAATTATGGCACTAGCTTGTTAATAACTGAGAGTTCAACACCTATTAAATGTGTTATCATCCCTACTTTGTAGGTGATGAACATGAGTCACAAAGAAGCTAAACAATCTATCCAAGAATCAGAATAGAATAGGAATCAAAGCAAATTTCTCCTGGCACCCTTACTCAGTATCACTGTTGTGCATATTAAAAGTAAATTTTTGTTGGCATGCCTAGGAAGTGCCACTTTATCCCTTGCAGTTCACCTTAGAAAATATGGGAATTCATTATGTTCCTAAAATCCTTTTTAGTCATTTCAGGATACAAGCAAAATATGCAACCCAATTTTATTACAGGGTTGCATAGGGGAGGTAAAGACACCTGGAGCAATATAAGAACCTGCTAGATACGATGGTGCTTAAAGATCAAAATGATCGATACAGACTATAGGAGCAAAAGGAATTTTGTAAAAGAAAGCTCAAAATGGATCAGGATAGTTGAGAAAAGCATCATGGGATTTGAAGTAGAAGTTTAAGAATGGGACAAATAAGTAGAAAATTTAGGGAAAGGCTTAGAGATCAGGAAAACAACACACATTTCTTCTACATAAAGGCCCCACAGTTTAGTCCCAATTTTTATCTTCAGCCTTTGTTCACTTTATAAGCCCTACCGACACTCCTTCCCTCGACATACACACTCAAAACTTCAATCACCCTACTCCTCAAAAGGACTCAGCTCCTTTGTACAAGCTGCCCCCCCTTGCCTCAATCTCTGCTCACTGGCTCATTCCACTTGCAAATTCCTATTTTCCCTTCAGATTAAAAATTCAAATTCACTTCCTCATATTTTCTAAAAGGAAAACAGCAATTTCCTCTTCTCTATTCCCAATTCCATCATAACACTTGCTAGATTTTTGGTAATTTATGCCTGAAAGTGTCCCCCAAATATATCAAACACAGAAATCTCTGATAAATATTAACTAATTCATCCTGATCAACAAATTTGCTCTACCCTTTGGTTGAGCACCATCAAAATCCATTTACACTATGTATACCAGACCCTTCAAATTCATGTTTACCTGTACAACTAACATGCAATTCCAATTTCTTTTTATATTTTCAAAAAAAGTTAGACATAAATCTAAAAACCTTTTGACTCCATCTTCAATCTGAGGATCCTCTCCCATTCTCCTGAGATAATCCCATTATGTCTTTCATGTATATTTCCAAATATCTTTTTTGCCTTTAGTTTGTGGGTAAGTGTAATATTTTGAATTATTTTGTGAATTTGTTTTTTTATAGGTGACATCACATGCTATGCATAGTGCAATGTGTGACTTTTAGAGTTAACTATGTTGATATCTGTGGATTGTGTATTTCAATTATAGTCGGTAGTCCATAAAATGCACATTCCATGTTTGATTTATATTTCTTCTTTTGAAAGACAGTAAGTTTGTTTTCAATGTTTTGATAATTCAAATAATACTGCACTGAACATTCTTTTATTCTCAGGCACAGATATCTTGATTAGAGTTGCTAGATCGCAGGCTCAGAAAATTTATTTTTAATTATACTGGCAAATTGCTGCCCAGAGTGAAATAATCAATTTATTCATACCTTAAAAATACTTAGTGAAAGGATATGTTCCCACATTCTTATCAACACTTTATATTGTCAGAGTTTTGAAGAGTGGGGGAAATAATCTCACTTTTGTTTTTATATACATTTCCCTGATTAATTTGGGGAATATTGATATTTTCACAATATTCAATATTGCCATTATGAATGTAGCATAGGTCTAGGTCTCTTTTTATTAAAATTTATATCACTGAATAAAATTTTATAATTTCCTCCATAAGCATTTTGCATATTTTATTATTTTTAACTAGACATTTTATAATTCTGTTACTGTTATAAACAAGTTCTTATTCTCTATTTTAATTCTTGTTTCTGGTACTATTTGGCATGTTTCTAATATGTTATTATTAAATATGATATTTGCATAGGTTATTGTCAATTAGCTTTTAATGAGTTAAGCTAATTAACTCATGTTTTGTGTTGCTGCCATGAATAGATGTTAGATTTCATACAGTTCTTAATCAGCATCTATTAAAGTAATCATATAGTTTTTCTTCTTTAGGCAGTTAACAAAGGGAATTACCTAGATAGAATTTCTTGTGGTGGCCCATCTTTACAATACATGAATAAAACTTTGGTCACAGAAGATCGGGGACCCGCTGATCTTTCAGCTCCCCTCACCCAATGTCATTTACTCCTCCAGGAAAGTAGGTAGAAAGCCAGGAACTGCATGGGCTGGACACCACAGAGCAATCTGACTTTGGGCATACTTCATACAACACTCATGAAAACGTGGAACTGCTGAGATCAGCGAAATCTGTAAGTTTTTGTGGCCAGGGGACCCGCACCCCTCCCTGCCAGGCTCAGTCCCGTGGGAGGAGGGGCTGTCAGCTCCCGGAAGGAGAAGGGAGAACTGCAGTGGCAGCCCTTATCAGAAACTCATTCTACTGATCCAAACTCCAACCATAGATAGACTGAGACCAGATACCAGAGAATCTGAGAGCAGTCAGCCCAGCTGAGAGGAGACAGGCATAGAAAAAACAACACGAAAAACTCCAAAATAAAAGCGGAGGATTTTTGGAGTTCTGGTGAACATAGAAAGGGGAAGGGCAGAGCTCAGGCCCTGAGGCTCATATGCAAATCCCGAAGAAAAGCTGATCTCTCTGCCCTGTGGACCTTTCCTTAATGGCCCTAATTGCTTTGTCTCTTAGCATTTCAATAGCCCATTAGATCTCCGAGAAGGGCCCTTTTTTTAATCCTTTTTTCTTTATCTAAAACAATTACTCTAAGAAGCCCAATACAGAAAGCTTCAAAGACTTGCAATTTGGGCAGGTCAAGACAAGAGCAGAACTAAGAGAGCTCTGAGACAAAAGGCAATAATCCAGTGGCTGAGAAAATTCACTAAACACCACAAATTCCCAAGAAAAGGGGGGTGTCCGCTCACAGCCATCATCCTGGTGGACAGGAAACACTCTTGCCCATCGCCAGCCCCATAGCCCAGAGCTGCCCCAGACAACCCAGTGTGACGGAAGTGCTTCAAATAACAGGCACACACCACAAAACTGGGTGTGGACATTAGCCTTCCCTGCAACCTCAGCTGAATGTCCCAGAGTTGGGAAGGTGGAGCAGTGTGAATTAACAAAGACCCATTCAGTCATCATTTCAGCAGACTGGGAGCCTCCCTACACAGCCCAGCAGCCCAGAACTGCCCTGGGGGGACAGCACTCACCTGTGACATAGCACAGTCATCCCTCAACAGAGGACCCGGGGTGCACAGCCTGGAAGAGGGGCCCACTTGCAAGTCTCAGGAGCCATATGCCAATACCAAGGACTTGTGGGTCAGTGGCAGAGACAAACTGTGGCAGGACTGAACTGAAGGATTAGACTATTGCAGCAGCTTTAAAACTCTAGGATCACCAGGGAGATTTGATTGTTAGAGCCACCCCCCCTCCCTGACTGCCCAGAAACACGCCCCATATACAGGGCGGGCAACACCAACTATACACGCAAGCTTGGTACACCAATTGGACCCCACAAGACTCACTCCCCCACTCACCAAAAAGGCTAAGCAGGGGAGAACTGGCTTGTGGAGAACAGGTGGCTCGTGGACGCCACCTGCCGGTTAGTTAGAGAAAGTGTACTCCACGAAGCTGTAGATCTGATAAATTAGAGATAAGGACTTCAATTGGTCTACAAATCCTAAAAGAACCCTATCAAGTTCAGCAAATGCCAAGAGGCCAAAAACAACAGAAAATTATAAAGCATATGAAAAAACCGGACGATATGGATAACCCAAGCCCAAGCACCCAAATCAAAAGACCAGAAGAGACACAGCACCTAGAGCAGCTACTCAAAGAACTAAAGATGAACAATGAGACCCTAGTATGGGATACAAAGGAAATCAAGAAGACCCTAGAAGAGCATAAAGAACACATTGCAAGACTAAATAAAAAACTGGATGATCTTATGGAAATTAAAGAAACTGTTGACCAAATTAAAAAGATTCTGGACACTCATAGTACAAGACTAGAGGAAGCTGAACAATGAATCAGTGACCTGGAAGATGACAGAATGGAAAATGAAAGCATAAAAGAAAGAATGGGGAAAAAAATTGAAAAAATCGAAATGGACCTCAGGGATATGATAGATAATATGAAACGTCCAAATATAAGACTCATTGGTGTCCCAGAAGGGGAAGAAAAGGGTAAAGGTCTAGGAGGAGTATTCAAAGAAATTGTTGGGGAAAACTTCCCAAATCTTCTAAACAACATAAATACACAAATCATAAATGCTCAGCGAACTCCAAATAGAATAAATCCAAATAAACCCACTCCAAGACATATTCTGATCACACTGTCAAACACGGAAGAGAAGGAGCAAGTTCTGAAAGCAGCAAGAGAAAAGCAATTCACCACATACAAAGGAAACAGCATAAGACTAAGTAGTGACTACTCAGCAGCCACCATGGAGGCGAGAAGGCAGTGGCACGATATATTTAAAATTCTGAGTAAGAAAAATTTCCAGCCAAGAATACTTTATCCAGCAAAGCTCTCCTTCAAATTTGAGGGAGAGCTTAAATTTTTCACAGACAAACAAATGCTGAGAGAATTTGCTAACAAGAGACCTGCCCTACTGGAGATACTAAAGGGAGCCCTACAGACAGAGAAACAAAGAAAGGACAGAGAGACTTGGAGAAAGGTTCAGTACTAAAGAGATTCAGTATGGGTACAATAAAGGATATTAATAGAGAGAGGGGAAAAATATGACAAACATAAACCAAAGGATAAGATGGCTGATTCAAGAAATGCCTTCACGGTTATAACGTTGAATGTAAATGGATTAAACTCCCCAATTAAAAGATATAGATTCGCAGAATGGATCAAAAAAAATGAACCATCAATATGTTGCATACAAGAGGCTCATCTTAGACACAGGGACACAAAGAAACTGAAAGTGAAAGGATGGAAAAAAATATTTCATGCAAGCTACAGCCAAAAGAAAGCAGGTGTAGCAATATTAATCTCAGATAAAATAGACTTTAAATGCAGGGATGTTTTGAGAGACAAAGAAGGCCACTACATACTAATAAAAGGGGCAATTTAACAAGAAGAAATAACAATCATAAAAGTCTATGCACCCAATTAAGGTGCCACAAAATACATGAGAGAAACACTGGCAAAACTAAAGGAAGCAATTGATGTTTCCACAATAATTGTGGGAGACTTCAACACATCACTCTCTCCTATAGATAGATCAACCAGACAGAAGACCAATAAGGAAATTGAAAACCTAAACAATCTGATAAATGAATTAGATTTAACAGACATATACAGGACATTACATTCCAAATCACCAGGATACACATACTTTTCTAGTGCTCATGGAACTTTCTCCAGAATAGATCATATGCTGGGACATAAAACAAGCCTCAATAAATTTAAAAAGATTTAAATTATTCAAAGCACATTCTCTGACCACAATGGGATACAATTAGAAGTCAATAACCATCAGAGACTTAGAAAATTCACAAATACCTGGAGGTTAACCAACACACTCCTAAACAATCAGTGGGTTAACGAAGAAATAGCAAGAGAAATTGTTGAATATATAGAGACAAATGAAAATGAGAACACAACATACCAAAACCTATGGGATGCAGCAAAAGCAGTGCTAAGGGGAAAATTTATAGCACTAAACGCATATATTAAAAAGGAAGAAAGAGCCAAAATCAAAGAACTAATGGATCAACTGAAGAAGCTAGAAAATGAACAGCAAACCCATCCTAAACCAAGTAGAAGAAAAGAAATAACAAGGATTAAAGCAGAAATAAATGACATAGAGAACAGAAAAACAATAGAGAGGATAAATATCACCAAAAGTTGGTTCTTTGAGAAGATCAACAAGATTGACAAGCCCCTAGCTAGACTGACAAAATCAAAAAGAGAGAAGACCCATATAAACAAAATAATGAATGACAAAGGTGACATAACTGCAGATCCTGAAGAAATTAAAAAAATTATAAGAGGATATTATGAACAACTGTATGGCAACAAACTGGATAATGTAGAAGAAATGGACAATTTCCTGGAAACATATGAACAACCTAGACTGACCAGAGAAGAAATAGAAGACCTCAACCAACCCATCACAAGCAAAGAGATCCAATCAGTCATCAAAAATCTTCCCACAAATAAATGCCCAGGGCCAGATGGCTTCACAGGGGAATTCTACCAAACTTTCCAGAAAGAACTGACACCAATCTTACTCAAACTCTTTCAAAACATTGAAGAAAATGGAACACTACCTAACTCATTTTATGAAGCTAACATCAATCTAATACCAAAACCAGGCAAAGATGCTACAAAAAAGGAAAACTACCGGCCAATCTCCCTAATGAATGTAGATGCAAAAATCCTCAACAAAATACTTGCAAATCGAATCCAAAGACACATTAAAAAAATCATACACCATGACCAAGTGGGGTTCATTGCAGGCATGCAAGGATGGTTCAACATAAGAAAATCAATCAATGTATTACAACACATTAACAAGTCAAAAGGGAAAAATCAATTGATCATCTCAATAGATGCTGAAAAAGCATTTGACAAAATCCAACATCCGTTTTTGATAAAAACACTTCAAAAGGTAGGAATTGAAGGAAACTTCCTCAACATGATAAAGAGCATATATGAAAAACCCACAGCCAGCATAGTACTCAATGGTGAGAGACTGAAAGCCTTCCCTCTAAGATCAGGAACAAGACAAGGATGCCCGCTGTCACCACTGTTATTCAACATTGTGCTGGAAGTGCTAGCCAGGGCAATCCGGCAAGACAAAGAAATAAAAGGCATCCAAATTGGAAAAGAAGAAGTAAAACTGTCATTGTTTGCAGACGATATGATCTTATATCTAGAAAACCCTGAGAAATCGACGATACAGCTACTAGAGCTAATAAACAAATTTAACAAAGTAGCGGGATACAAGATTAATGCACATAAGTCAGTAATGTTTCTATATGCTAGAAATGAACAAACTGAAGAGACACTCAAGAAAAAGATACCATTTTCAATAGCAACTAAAAAAATCAAGTACCTAGGAATAAACTTAACCAAAGATGTAAAAGACCTATACAAAGAAAACTACATAACTCTACTAAAAGAAATAGAAGGGGACCTTAAAAGATGGAAAAATATTCCATGTTCATGGATAGGAAGGCTAAATGTCATTAAGATGTCAATTCCACCCAAACTCATCTACGGATTCAATGCAATCCCAATCAAAATTCCAACAACCTACTTTGCAGACTTGGAAAAGCTAGTTATCAAATTTATTTGGAAAGGGAAGATGCCTCGAATTGCTAAAGACACTCTAAAAAAGAAAAACGAAGTGGGAGGACTTACACTCCCTGACTTTGAAGCTTATTATAAAGCCACAGTTGCCAAAACAGCATGGTACTGGCACAAAGATAGACATATAGATCAATGGAATCGAATGGAGAATTCAGAGATAGACCCTCAGATCTATGGCCGACTGATCTTTGATAAGGCCCCCAAAGTCACTGAACTGAGTCATAATGGTCTTTTCAACAAATGGGGCTGGGAGAGTTGGATATCCATATCCAAAAGAATGAAAGAGGACCCCTACCTCACCCCCTATACAAAAATTAACTCAAAATGGACGAAAGATCTCAATATAAAAGAAAGTACCATAAAACTCCTAGAAGATAATGTAGGAAAACATCTTCAAGACCTTGTATTAGGCGGCCACTTCCTAGACTTTACACCCAAAGCACAAGCAACAAAAGAAAATATAGATAAATGGGAACTCCTCAAGCTTAGAAGTTTCTGCACCTCAAAGGAATTTCTCAAAAAGGTAAAGAGGCAGCCAACTCAATGGGAAAAAATGTTTGGAAACCATGTATCTGACAAAAGACTGATATCTTGCATATATAAAAAATCCTACAACTCAATGACAGTAGTACAGACAGCCCAATTATAAAATGGGCAAAAGATATGAAAAGACAGTTCTCTGAAGAGGAAATACAAATGGCCAAGAAACACATGAAAAAATGTTCAGCTTCACTAGCTATTAGAGAGATGCAAATTAAGACCACAATGAGATACCATCTAACACCGATTAGAATGGCTGCCATTAAACAAACAGGAAACTGCAAATGCTGGAGGGGATGTGGAGAAATTGGAACTCTTATTCATTGTTGGTGGGACTGTATAATGGTTCAGCCACTCTGGAAGTCAGTCTGGCAGTTCCTTAGAAAACTAGATATAGAGTTACCATTGGATCCAGCGATTGTACTTCTTGGTATATACCCGGAAGATTGGAAAGCAGTTACACGAAGAGATATCTGCACGCCAATGTTCATAGCAGCATTATTCACAATTGCCAAGATATGGAAACAACCCAAATGTCCTTCAACAGATGAGTGGATAAATAAAATGTGGTATATACACACGATGGAATACTACGCAGCAGTAAGAAGGAACGATCTCGTGAAACATATGACAACATGGATGAACCTTGAAGACATAATGCTGAGTGAAATAAGCCAGGCACAAAAAGAGAAATATTGTATGTTACCACTAATGTGAACTTTGAAAAATGTAAAACAAATGGTTTATAATGTAAAATGTAGGGGAACTAGCAATAGAGAGCAATTAAGGAAGGGGGAACAATAATCCAAGAAGAACAGATAAGCTATTTAACGTTCTGGGGATGCCCAGGAATGACTATGGTCTGTTAATTTCTGATGGATATAGTAGGAACAAGTTCACAGAAATGTTGCTATATTAGGTAACTTTCTTGGGGTAAAGTAGGAACATGTGGAAGTTAAGCAGTTATCTTAGGTTAGTTGTCTTTTTCTTACTCCCTTGTTATGGTCTCTTTGAAATGTTCTTTTATTGTATGTTTGTTTTCTTTTTAACTTTTTTTTCATACAGTTGATTTAAAAAAGAAGGGAAAGTTAAAAAAAAAAAAAGAAAAACAAAAGGAAAAAAAGATGTAGTGCCCCCTTGAGGAGCCTGTGGAGAATGCAGGGGTATTCGCCTACCCCACCTCCATGGTTGCTAGCATGACTGCAGACATAGGGGACTGGTGGTTTGATGGGTTGAGCCCTCTACCATAGGTTTTACCCTTGGGAAGACGGTTGCTGCAAAGGAGAGGCTAGGCCTCCCTATGGTTGTGCCTAAGAGCCTCCTCCTGAATGCCTCTTTGTTGCTCAGATGTGGCCCTCTCTCTCTGGCTAAGCCAACTTGAAAGGTGAAATCACTGCCCTCCCCACTACGTGGGATCAGACACCCAGGGGAGTGAATCTCCCTGGCAACGTGGAATATGACTCCCGGGGAGGAATGTAGACCTGGCATCGTGGGACGGAGAACATCTTCTTGACCAAAAGGGGGATGTGAAAGGAAATGAAATAAGCTTCAGTGGCAGAGAGATTCCAAAAGGAGCCGAGAGGTCACTCTGGTGGGCACTCTTACGCACAATTTAGACAACCCTTTTTAGGTTCTAAAGAATTGGGGTAGCTGGTGGTGGATACCTGAAACTATCCAACTACAACCCAGAACCCATGAATCTCGAAGACAGTTGTATAAAAATGTAGCTTATGAGGGGTGACAATGGGATTGGGAAAGCCATAAGGACCACACTCCCCTTTGTCTAGTTTATGGATGGATGAGTAGAAAAATAGGGGAAGGAAACAAACAGACAAAGGTACCCAGTGTTCTTTTTTACTTCAATTGCTCTTTTTCACTCTAATTATTATTCTTGTTATTTTTGTGTGTGTGCTAATGAAGGTGTCAGGGATTGATTTAGGTGATGAATGTACAACTATGTAATGGTACTGTGAACAATCGAAAGTACGATTTGTTTTGTTTGACTGCGTGGTATGTGAATATATCTCAATAAAATGAAGATTAAAAAAAAAAAGAAAAAAGAAGAAACTTTGGTCAGTTTATCAGTTAGGAATTGCATTCAGCTACTACTAAGAGATTCCCAACTATAGTGGATTAAATACACAAAGGCTTAGCTTTCTCAAGTAACTAAGTCTAGAGTAAAGTGGTTACTGGTTTTCTTTCAGACTCCAATATTGCCACCAGAGATCCAGCCATCAAGTCCTCATCAGAGGCAAGAAACATGTGGAAGGGTATTTCAGGTTACAACTGCTTTCCCAGAAGTCTTATCCAACAGTTTTCTCTTGCATTTCATTAGCCACCCTAACCTCCAAAAGATTGAATGTAATATAAGTTTTTGCTGGTTTTATTAGTGATTAAATTAAATTAAGGTTTTTGTTACCAGAGAATAAAAGGGCTGAGTGTTGAGCAGGTAACTAATTGCCCTCTCCTCAAATATAATACATTGTTCTTTTAATGCACTACTTGATTTAACTGACATTTTATTTGTAATTTTCTGTCATCATCAAAAGTGATTGTTTCTGACTTTGGTATCAGAATTAGCCTTGAAAAATGAGTAGGGGAGCTTTCTTCTGGTTTTTAGTCTCTGGAACAGAGACTGGTAAGAATTAAACAGTTTTCTTTTTGTTAGCATTTGCTAGAATAATTTTTTTCTATTTCTTTATTTTCCATTCTCTTATGTCACTTTGGTTTAAGCATGTGTTTAGTAACTAAGGATAGCTGGATTTTTAATACAATATTAGAGCTAGGTTACTTGAACCAAACTAGATTTATTGGTATAGTTAATTTTTTAAACTTATTCCTTCCATCTTATTTTGTGGTTAATATTTATGATATTCTCTTTGGGTGCTCTCTCTCTCTCTCTCTAACTGTTCTATGAGGATTGGCCTGATTACATTTTCTTTGTTCCATTTACTTCCTTGTATGTGTAGAAGTTTAACAGTCTATTTCTAGAATAATGGTATGCTTTAATGATTTAGTATACATGCAGAATAGGATTTTTAAATAGCATCTAGATTTAATCTGTTCTCAGTCTCCCTCATATAATTAGCCTGCCATCTTGAAGCCAGATGTCTTACCCAGATATGTGAGGTTATATGTTGCTGAACTTTTGGGGGAGATACATTTCATTCATCTGTCAGCAAACATCTATGCCTTTAAAATTTCTCTTCTCTGATTCTGCATTTCAGTTCTGAATGCCTTGTTGAACTGGTCAGAATGTGGTGAGATAAGAGGGAAATTCCCCAGCAACTTAATGGGCTAGGTACTTGGAGCCAAAATTATGGTAATTAAAAAGAAGGAAAGAAAGTGATTACATGGCTTGTTTTGCACAGAGTTTTTGGATTAAAATAATTACTTGCTGCTTGCTTAAAAATTCAGCTGGAAAATATTTCAAGGAAAATACTTCCTGCCTAAAGGTTGGTTGTATTTAAGGATGACAGTGCAGCACCCCCAAAATTTTAAGAAGTATCCCCAAACTCACAGATTCAAGATATATTTACTGAGTGTCTGTGAACAAAATAGACACTTTAAATACTTTAAAGAAATAAGTACACTAATATGTACATTTATAACAGGATGCCCCACCAGAGACGAAATATTTAGGGTTTTGTTTTTTGTCTTTTCCATAAACAGAGATGCCAAAAACAAAAATAGAATCACTGAATAAAGTCCTTCTCCTCCTTAAAGGTAAGTGACGGGACTCCTGGAAGCAGTGAACTGTTGTGAACCAATTCAGCTAACTGGTGAAAGTTAAAGTAGTTAGAACTTGTTTGTTCTAAGGATTGAAAAGGAAATACTCCAGATGCTAAGGAGTGGATTCCCTAGGAAGGCATGCCAAAATTTAATATAACCCCACATTTTTCACTTCCCAGTCCCCCCAACATTACTCAAGTTACCCCTTCTCACTGGTGAAGGTGATGCTTGTGGGTACCTAGGCAAAACTTACTAGGTGTAAGACCTTTGTAAATATTAAGACTGAGAAATTTTCACACGAAAGGCTGAAAAAATAAGTCAATATAACAGTATTTAGAGGGTGTCAAATTAGCAAATCAATGCACTACAAAACGGTGACAGGTAGGCCATGCCTTGCATTGATAAAAGATCTGCTTTCTGGATGGGATTATGAAAAGCTGTGAAAACAGGAATCTTGTATTTGTTGACATGAAAAATTAATCAAACTAGTGTCATTAACAAATAATTAAAACAGGAAAACTAAAGTCAAGTTCATTAATCATTTTAAATTAATTTTGACAATGATGTTAATAGCAATTTTGTATTTGCATTTGTATCATCATTTTAGAAAAGAAATGTGAGCATATTAGAGATGTAGGAGCAGTGACTCTCAAAATTTAATATGAATCAGAATCTCCTTGGGAGAGGAGGCCTGTTAAAAATGTAAATTACTGGATCTCACCCCCAGAAATTTAAATTGGTTCATTGTGAAACAGGGTTCAGGAATCTGCACACACTCCTACACACACACACACACACACATACATACACAATGTCATTCTGAGGCTGACGATTGGGTAGATACACTTTAAAAATTTTTTCAAGAAGAAAAACAGTGATAAAAATGAGAATTGTTATGTCATCTATTATGAGTTAGCATTTGTTTGAATATTTCCTTTATATATTTTCTTTTAAAAGAGTGATTTATTGTTAGGTAATGAAGTTTTATTAATTATAGATACTAATAGGAGTAAATCTATAAACTAATAAAATTGTTACAAAATAAACTAATACAATTAATGTAAGGAGAGTTCTAGATCTGTTTTCTAGTAAGATGCTCAATAGCATGACAGTTGGCTCCCTCCTCCAAGAGCAACCAAAGGGAAACTAGATAGGGAAAACAATGAGAAGAGGAAAAAAAAAATGTAAAAGTTCTTGGGGGTAGAGGGGGACCTGTCTTGGAATTGTGTGTTTGGGGGCTCAATTCTAGACATTAGCCAGGATGGGAGGCAGCCTGTGGTTACTGTAGGAGGCAAATGTAGGAATGGAGCAGTTGGAGTTCTGCTTCTGCTGCTTCCCAGAATTTTATATCATTTTGTAGTTCTAAGAAGACAAAGTTTAACTAGCATGAAAGGCCCCAATGAATACAAACGTATTCTCATTGGAAAGTCTAGTAGGCTAGGTAAAGTGACAGGACAAGCTACAAATAGACTGAGCCTTATTAAAATATCAACCAAGCACTCCACTCCATCTGTCTAGCATAAAAAAGGAAATATTCTCAGGTGTATGATATATTATCTGAAAGATTCAATAAAATTTGCTTACTACCTTAGTTCCTGTAACCCAATACATTATGTCCAGCATTAACAAATGCTAAAAGAAAAAAAAAACTGTTAGAAGATATGAAGAAAGCATCAAAACAGATTCAGATATGATGTAGATTTTGGAATATTAGACAGGACATTTAAAATAAATATGATTAATATGTTAAGGGCTTTAATGCAAAAAGTAGACAACATGTAAGAACAGATGGATAATGTAAACAGAAAGGTGGGAAGTCTAAGAGTCAAAAGGAAATGCTAGAAATTAAAAATGGTGTAAAAGAAATGAAGAATGCCTTTTATGGTCTCATCATTAGAATGGACATAGCTGAGGAAATCATAGGAAGATACAGCAATAGAAACTTCCCAAACTGAAATGCAAAGAGAAAAAAAGAATATTTAAAAGAAAAAAAATTGTATATACTCAAATTGAGGGACATTTCAAGAGCTAAAACATATTTGTACTTAGAATGCCAGAAGGAGAATGAGAAACAAAGCAGAAGAAATATCTGAAGTAATAGTGACTGAGAATTTTCCAAAATTAATAACAGGCACCAAACCACAGATCCAGGAAGCATAGTGAATACCAAGCAGGATAACTACCAAAACGTCTATATTTACACATATCATCTTCAGACTGCAGAAAACCAAAGACAATGAGAAAATCTTGAAAGAAGCCAAAGGAAAAGAACATCTTAGTACAGAGGTACAAGGATAAGGATTGCATAGGACTTCTTGTCAGGAACAACACAAGCAAGAAGAGCATGAAGTGAAAAAAATAAAGTATTGTAAGAAAAATTACAAAACACTAACCTAGAATTCTATATCCTATAAAATTCTCCTTCAGAAGTGAAAGAGAAACACTTTCTTGGACAACAAAAGTGAAAGAATTCATCTCCAGTTGACCTATGCTGCAAGAAAAGTTAAAAGAAATTCCTCTGAGAGAAGGGATGTAGATCAGAAATTCAGGTATACATAAAGAAAGGAAGAGCATCACAGAAAGAATAAGTGAAGGTAAAATAACATCTTTGATTTGTCTTAATTTATCTAATCTAATAGATAACTGTTTAACATAATAGCAACAATGTATCAGGTTATTGTAGCATATGGATAAACGAAATGAATGACAGCAATGTTATAATGTAAAGAGGGAGGAATTGGGAATATTCGATTAAAAGATATTACCCATCAAGTGATATATTATTATTTGAAAGTGGACTTAGGTTGGTTGCAAAGGTATGTTGCAAACTCTAGGGCAGCCACTAAAACAAAGTTTAAAAAAAGTGATGTATAATTACATTTTAGAGAGAGTAGAAAGTAAAATCATATGAAAAGTTCAGGTAAAACAGGAGAAGACATTAAAAGAGTGGAAGATTAAAAAGGAACAAGCAAGTGCAATGAATAGAAAATATTTATAAAATGGTATATATTTATCCAACTCTATCAATAATCATTTTAAGTGTGATTATTAATTTCAGACAAAGCCAACTTCAGAACAAGGAAAATTATCATGGATATAGAGGTGCATTACATAATGACAAAGAGGTCAATACTCCAAAAAGACTTTAATAATCTTTAATGTGTATGGGCTTAACAAAAGAATGCCAAAATAGTTGATGCAAAACTGACAGAACTACAAGAAGAAATACATAAATCCACAATTATAGCTTGAAATGTCAACATCCATCTTTCAGTAATTGATAGATTCAGCAGGCAGAAAATCAGTAAGGCTGTAGTTGAATTGAACAGCACCATCAGTCAGCTTGTTCTAATTGACATTTATAGAATATGCCATCCAACAACAGCAAAATATACATTGTTCTCAAGCTCACCTAGAATATTCCCCAAGATACCATACTCAGGGCCATAAAACACATGTTAACAAATTGAAAAAATTAGAAATCATACAATGTATGTTCTTTGGCCACAATGGAATTAAACTAGAAATCAATAACTGGAAAATCCCCAAATAATGGAGATTGAACCATACTCTTCTAAATAACTCATAGATCAAAGAAGAGCGATTTTAAAATATTTTAACAAAATGAAAATGAAAATGCAGTTCATCAAAATTTGTGGGGTGCAGTGAAAGCAGGGCTTAGAGGGAAATTTATAGCTTAAATACATCTGTTGGAAAAGAAAACACATAAAATCAATAATCAGGATTCCGTCTCAAACTGGAGAAAGGCAAGCAATTTAAGCCAAAAGCAAACAGAAGAAAACTAATAATGAAAATTAGAGCAGAGACCAGTGAGATTGAAAACAAGAAATCAGTAGAGAAAATCAACAAACCCAAAGCTAGTTTTCTTAAAAAGATGAATAAAATTGATAAACATGTAGCCAGGTTAAGGAAGAAAGAAACAGAGAAGACACAAATAAAAATTCTAAATAAGTTCTCCAGTAGAAGGAAAATGATCCCAAACAGCAACTTGGAAGTGCAGGGAACAATAAAGAACAATAGAATGAAAAACTAGGCAGGTGCTTATAAAAGTATACTGACTGTACACAGCAATAATAGTAATGTGTTGTGGAATTTAAAATACATGCAGAGTTAACATGTGTGACAACAGTAGGACAAATGATGGGAAGTGGGTAAATAGAGTTCAAGTGTCCTGGAGTCTAACATAATTAGGGAAATGATGAAATCAATATTTTAGTTAGATGTATTGTTACACTTCTATTCTTTAGAGTAAAGATCTTTAGAGTAACTGCTGAAAGAATAATAAAAGAATGTATACCAAATTAAAGAGGGAAGAATAAAATAATTAAAATATTGTATTAATTCAGAAAAGACAAGAAAGGATAGAAAAATGAAACTAAAGAGATGTCACATGGAAAGCAGATTACAAGATGGTAGATATTGACCCAAATGTATCCATAATTTACTTATATTTAAATGGAATAAATATTCAAATAAAGAAATAAGAATATCAGACTCAATTAAGTACAAAAAAAACACAACAATATGGTACTTACAAGAGATATATCATAGAGTCCATGACAGAATGTTTGAAAGTATAAGAGATGAGCAGCTTATCAGAGTTACTTAGGGACATTTCATAATGATAAATGGAACAATCCATCAGATAGACATAACAATCCTTAATCTGTATATACACAATTACATACTTTGTAACAAGTATTACATACTTTATGTGCCGGTTTGAATGTATTATGTCCCCCAGAAAAAGCCATATTCTTTGATGCAATCTTGTGGGGCAGACATAATAGTGGGGATTAAGTTGGAATGTTTGGATTAGGTTGTTTGCATGGAGGTGCGCCCCACCCAACTGTAGATGATAACTGATGGGATATTTCCATGGAGGCGTGGCCCCACCCATTCAAGGTGGGCCTTGATCAGTTGAGCCATGTAAACGTGCTGACTCAGGGAGATGGAACTCAGTGCAGCTGTGAGTGATGTTTTGAAGAGGAGCAAGCTTGCTAGAGAGGAATGTCCTGGGAGAAAGCCATTTTGAAACCAGAAGTTTGGAGCAGACGCCAGCCACGTGCCTTCCCAGCTAACAGAGGTTTTCCGGACGCCATTGGCCATCCTCCAGTGAAGGTACCCGATTACTGATGTGTTACCTGGGACACTTTATGGCCTTAAGACTGTAACTGTGTAGCCAAATAACCCCCCTTTTTATAAAAGCGAATCTATCTCCGGTGTTTTGCATTCCGCAGCATTAGCAAACTAGAACACTTTATAACAAACAAAAACTGACATAGCTAAATGGTGACATAGACAAATCTGCAGTCAGATGAGGTTTTAATGTACCTCCTTCAATAGCTAACAGAACATAAGAATTCATCCCTCTTAATTCTGCTTCTACACAAAAGACAAAAATCCTAATGAGAAAAGGATTTTCCAAATGGGAGGTGATTATTTGTGGTTTTCTGATGTCTGGGATTTTATCCATTCATTACATCATAGACTTTATCCATTTCCCTTTGTTGGGACATACAGGGCTACTTACAAACTGAAGTCTGATAGAAAAGCTGACACCTCCAAGAGGAAATGTCCTCAAAGAATGAAATAACAAGATATTTGAAGAGACAAACTATTTGCAAAGAAAAAAAAAACTGTAAACAGTCTTTCATAAACATAAGCATTAGAACAAACAAACCCAAAATTTAAAATAAGTGTAATAAATAATATAAAGCATATTAAGGCATGAATAAGATATTTTCAATGTGAACTAGAATGACACTGTGTTAACACAAAATAGAAACACTAGTTTGAAAAAAAAGATTATTTAAATAAAGGGAACAATGGTTGGATAGAATTGATTTTGTATAACTGAGGAATGAACTAGTAACTGGAAGACCTACTTGGGTAACTATCCCACAAGGAAGATGCAAAGGATTTAAAAAATATTTTTTTAAATGTTAAGAGATATGGAAAAATAGAAATAAAAGTGCCAAAATACAGATCACAGAGGACCCCAAGAAGGAAGGTGTCATGGAAATTGAGAGGAGGAAATATTTAAGGAAACATTGGAGAAACATTTCTTGAAATTAAAAAATAAATGAAACAATTCATATGGTAAGCATCCATAGATTGTCAAAGGGGAGAGAATAGGGGAAGAACACACCTGGAATTTAAAGAATATATCAAAAGCAACAAAATTTCTAAAAAATTCAGAAAGATGGAAAAAGATGAGCTGAACAACACATTTGCAACAGAATCATTGGAAGCAATACAAAGATGGAATTGTTCTGTGAAGTTACTGAAAGAAAGAAATTTGAACATAGATGCTTATATCCACCCCAACTAATTAAAATATTAGAGAATGATTAAAATATTCAATCATTCATTGGATTCAAAACCTTAGCAGTTTTTCCCAAAAAAGACCTGCTTTAAAAAGTTTTGATAACATTTTTAAAATAACATTTTAATTAATAACATTTTATCTCAATAAATCTGAGATGCTATAGAAGACGAAAAGAAGGGATTAAATATGTCAGCAAATTTATTGTTTTCTTTAAAAAACAAGGGCTGAGAGATGGAAACACATAGAAAAGATACCATCTTATAAAAGAGAGGTATAGATAATTCAAAAGAATAAATAAAATAAGATTTAAAATAGAAAACATGGAACACATTGAAATAATAAGCAAACTGTTAGAATTAGGTACAAATTTATTAAGAAATAGACTAAATGTAAATTTTCTAAACTCACTAGTATACATTTTCAGATTTAATTAAAGAAAAAGAACAAAATCAAGATATATGTTGCTTACAAGAGAAAGACCTAAAAAAAAAGACATGCAGAGATTGAAAATTTTTAAAAAGTGAAAATATTCTAGTAGTCCAATAGTAACAAGAAGAAAATGGTTATAGGTAAGTTAACTATTAGAAAATTATATTTTAAAATATTCTAAAAGATTGCCTACAACAAAGCTCCTAGAACTAATAAATGAATATAGCAAAATGGTGGGGTACAAGATCCATACCCCAAAATCAGTAGTGTTTCTATACACAAGCAATGAACAAATGGAAGAAGAAATCAAGAAAAAAAGTCCTGTTTACAATAGTAACTAAAAGAATCAAATATCTAGGAATAAATCTAACCAAGGATGTAAGATTCAATATTGTTAAAATGTCAGTTCTACCCAAAGCAATTTAAAGATTTAATGCAAACTCAATCAAAATCCCAGCAACCTTCTTTGCAGAAATGGGAAATGTGGAAGGGTAAGGTGTCCCGAATAGGCAAGCCATTTTGAAAAAGAAGAATGAATAAAACTCATTACAAAGCCTCAGTAATCAAAAGAGTGGTACTGGCACAAAGATATATAGATCAATGGAATTGAACTGAGAGTTAAATGAACCCTCACATTTATGGCCAGATGATTTTTGACAAGAGGGAAAGACCATTCGATTGGGAAAGAACAGTCTCTTCAATAAATGGTGCTGGGACAACTGGATCTTCATTTGTAAAAATCAAACTCAAAATTGATCAAAAACCTAAATATAAGAGCCAGAATGATCAAACTATTAGAAGAAAATGCAGGGAAGCATCTTCAGGAACTAGTGGCAAGTAATGTTTTTTTACACTTTACGCCCAAAGCACAAGCAACAAAAGAAAAAAAAATAGAAAAATGGGACCTCATCAAAACTTTGTCTCAAATGTTGGATAAAATGACAACCTACACAATGGGAGAAAATATTTGGAAACCACATACCTGATAAAGGTTTAATATCTGAAATATATAAAGAAATCCTTCAGCTTAATAACAAAAAGATAAACAACACAATTAAAAAATGGGCAGAAGATTTGAATTAACATCTCTCCAAAGAAGATATACAAATGGCCAAAAAGCACATGAAATATGCTCAAGATCATTAGCCATCAGGGAAATGCAAATCAAAACCACAATGAGATACCAGTTCATGCCCACTAGAATAGCTACTATGTAAAAAAGAAACAGAAAATTATAAGTTTTGGAGAAGATGCAGAAAATAGGAACACTCATTCATTGTTGGTGACAATGTAAAATGCTGCAGCCACTGTGGAAGACGGTTCGGCAGTTCCTCAGAAAGTTAAGAATATCATAAGACCCAGCAATTCTAATTCTAGGTATATACCCAGAAGAATGGAAATCAGGGACTCAAATGGACATTTTCATACCAATGTTCATAACCACATTATTCACAATCACCAAAAGATGGAAGCAACCCAAGTGTCCATCAATGATGAATTGATAAATAAAATGTGGTATATACATACAATGTTAAAAAGGAATGAATTTCTGATATGTGCAACAACATGCATGAACGTTGAGGACGTCATGTTGTGTGAAATAAGCCAGAAATGAAAGAACAAATAATGTATGATCTCACTGATATAAAATAATTAGAATAAGCAAGCGCATAGTGTCAGAATCTATTATATAGGTTACCATTAGATGGGTTGGTGATAGGGAATAGGGAGTTAAGGCTTAAAATATACAGAGATCCTATTTGGAAGGCTGGAAAGGTTTTGGTAATGAGTAGTGGTGATAGTAGACAACATTATGAATGTAATCAACATTTCTCTGAATGTGAATAAATGGGGAAATGTTATGTAATATGTTTGGTAATAGAATAAATTTTTTAAACAATTCATGAAACTGCACAACATGAACAGTGAACCCCAAATTAAGCTATTGACTGTAGTTAATTGTATAATTATAAAATATGCTTTAATCAATTGTAACAAATGTACGACACCAATTTAAGGTGTTAATAATGGGGAGAGGATATATGGGAATCATGTAGTTTATGCATGATTGATCCATAAACCCACAACTTCTCTAATAAAAAGATATACATACTAAAAGATATAAAACAAGGGTCATCCTACTATTTCCCCAGCATTTTGCCTGGAGATGTTTCTGAACTGAGTCACAGGGAAGGGGAACTAAAGCAGTGGCAGGCTGTCTTACTAAGTGGAGAGAGATCAGAGTTACAGGAGGCAGAGGTATTCGGAATTTGCAAGGCATGGTAGGGAAGAGGAAGGAACTATGCAGAAAAAGGGCTACAGAAATCTACAAGTCTGTTCAAAGAATGACCAAGGAGGTACAAGTTGTATGTATCACAGAGCTCAGAAACATTCAGGTTCCAAACAGCCAGAATAGAATCTCTTAGACATTCAGAAGAGACCCCAAAGGGTCATGTATTGATGGAGGGTTAAACTAGCTCCAGAGTAAAAGCTACTATAAATACACCATGAAAGTCTTAACAACAAGCTTCCAATGGAAAGAAAATCTGAATAGTCCCATGTCTCTAAAAAGATATATTCTTTAATAAATGTTCTTTCACAAGAAGACTCAATCCCAGAGGCCTTCAGTGGTAAATTCTATCAGACACTTAATAAGAAGCAATACCATTCCTACACAAATTTTTTTTCAGAAAATAGAGGAAGGAGGAACAATGCCAACTCATTTTATGAGACTGCATTACCCTGATAGCAAAAACAGAAAACTGTATTACAAAAATAAAATTATAAAGGACTATTCTACCTATTTTAAAGATATGAGAAGATAATAGGCTCTAATGTGGTTTTATGTTACCTTGATTAATGTTCAAAGGATGTTTCTTAAAAACAATATTGTGTATTGTCCCTTTGTTAAATATCCAAGAGATCTGATGTCCTCAGGGCAATGCACCATACTAAGATTCTATATAGGTAAAGGATTTCAAAGGAAAATCAACATGATTTTAGGAAATGGTATGTATGGAAATTTGTCTTCAGGAAATTCTTGATATCCCTGAGGTACTAACTTTCCAATCCTAAACTGGATTGCTGATATTATTGTACAGTTATCTATGCTGTTGCCAGGATAGTGCTTAAATGTCCTTCAGAAAGGAGGTCTAGTCCTGGGGCTGCCCCATCACTTACATGAGGATTCTGTTTTCTATCTGACTAGAAGTTTATATGAGCATGTCACTACAATACTGTAGCATCTGCCTCCAATAAACCTTTCCTGCAAAGTATTTACCATAATTCCTAAAGGATAGAGAAGTAGGGCTTTAGCAAGTCTAAAAGAATGGGTTCTTCAATCTTTTTATGTTTGCCTCATAACAAATGTTTAATTGTATCAGAATTCATCTGAAAATTGCTTTTATTTTAACATATGACCTAGCAGAAACTTTGTGGGGGACGTCCCTATAGCTCTCACCTCTCACCTCCTCAGATGACTGAAGAATTCCATAACAATTGTAGTTGACCAGATTGGCTTGGATGAGCTCAGCTGACAAAAATACCAACTTAAAATCAGGAATAAGAAATCTTACTTCTAACTTCTTTCTTTCTTCTGTCTTGACTTCCTTGTTTTTCCCATGACCACAAATACATATATATGTAATATATATATATATATATATTTCCAATGTGTGTGTGTGTGTGTGTGTATATATATATATATATATAAATATATCCTAAATTATGTATATAGAAGTTCCAATACATTTAATTCCATTATAGGTTATTACTGATTTTTCCAGTTCTAAAAACCTCCTAAAAATAGATACAGAATTTTGAAAATCCATAGATGGAGCTTCTCTTTCTGCCATACTACAGTGTCCTAAAAATGTATCAATATCTTTAAATAATTTAATTTAAATGTAAAATACTTAAGTATTAGTAGGATCAATTTTTAAATGTTTGAAATCAAATTAAATTTTCAGTACCTCAGGCATATTGTTTTTGCTCCCTTTTTAAATAGAAATCAGGAAAAGTTTTTTACATAAAAGCACATACCACATTTTTTTCTTCTTTGAAACTGCAACCTTAGCTTCCAGCAGAAGTTCCCCAGGTTTTTAAAAACATCAATCAGTTTCACAACTGGAGAGTACTTTCTTTGAGAACAATTTTATCTAAAAGAAGAGTAGGCTTTGTCATTTTCAAAGGTACATGATGAGTTAAATTTAAGACATTGCAAGAAACATCTTTTCACTCATAACTGACTTTATTTAAAGAGTTAAAAATAGAATAGGCAGAGAGATGAAACAGTTACCTAAGTCTTTCAAGTTCCAGTTATGTCTGAACATAGCAAATGGTGAAGTGAGGTAATGGTCACTGTCAGGCTCTGGGCCTAGGGACTGTGCCTGTCCAAATCTGCAGAGAAGTCTTGATGTAACAGCAGCAAGACAAAAACACGTTATTATTTGTACTTCTCCCTGAGGCAAAAGGTATTTCATCCTCCAGCCTGAATCCTGTCAAATAGAGAAAATCTAAAATCTCAAGCAAAAGCTTTGCTTTAATTTACAAATTGTGTTTTATTTACCTTTTACTTGAACTTGATGCTTTTACACACAAATAAAAGAATTTCATAAATTAATCTTCCTTATAATATGATCCTGAGATAATTGTTATTGCTGTTAGTTCATTTAGGCAGAAAATGGCAGTGAATTATTTTAAACTCTGTGTATTTTAAAGGAAAATACAATTTTTTAAAAAAGAGATAATTATTTGACATTTCTAATAAAGCTCATTCATAGTAACTTTGTTTTTACCAGTAGTTTAAATAGGCTAATTTCCTTCCCTATATCATTGTCACAATATTTTGACCAAAATTGCGGAAGATTCAAGAGGATACTTTTAGTCAATGAAGATAAGTGTAAAAATGTTCTATTTAATAAAGCTTGTGCATTTTTTATTGGTTGATTCATATGAAAACAACCACTATGCCATAACCAATTGAGATATTGCTTTATCAAAAGTTTATAAATCTATGTGCAAATATGCATTCATCTATGGCTAAAACATGAAATAATAATTTGGTAATTAACATTTAATTTCACCCAAACAATTATTTTAAGTAAACCACAAATATTTTCCTCAGAAAATCTATCAAGCTTAGAAGCAAAGAAGAATGCTTTATTTCTTTTGTAATTTTAACTAGCTTCCAGGTCTGAAAATGGGAAAAAAAAAATCACCAATTCTGAAGATGGATTAATGTTAATAAAATCATTTGAAACCCTCATTTTGATATGTATTGCATAAATATGAATGTATTACTAATGAGAACTCAAATATAGTTTGAAAAAACAAATTGAGGCTTTCAGGTTTTTATTGCAGAAGTTTGCTTGTGCTATTTGTTTGTGCTATTTGTTCTAACTGGTTCTACTCTTTGAAATTATTCACAAACCAGAATTTATTTGCCAGAATTCTCTTTAAAATGCAAATGTGAGAATACTGATATTATTTAATATTAATATATTTAAAAGTGTACTTTTCCCATTAACAAAATAATTTATGTGGACTGATTTGGAAAAAAAGTAACATGATGATGTGTGAGAAAGCCAGAGGAAATGGTAGGAGGAACCATGCGATTTGTAAAGAAGGAAGCATGAATTGAGCATCTTTATGAAATGATACTGAGAAATTAATTTTCTAATGTTTACAAATAAGGGAACTGGGGATCACAGTTAGGTAACTTGCCCACAGTCAGTTAACAGACACCGAGTGGCACACAAAGCCAGATCCAGCTGCCTCCAAGGCCTAAGAAAATGGCTAAGTAAATTGTTTTGATCCTTCTTCATAGTCCTGTACAGGTGAGCCCAGGACCTTATCCAGTACAAACTGAAGTGGACAAACTTGAGGCTTTTTCATGCTTTGTTTTCTATACAGTGCCCCAAATGTACACATATCCACCCTCATACTCACCCCAACAGCTATCAGTGACACCTTCCCAGTCCCTCCCATTTTTTCTTGTTCTGTCGTCCATTTTATTCATTTAATTGTTCACTCATGTGTGAATTCATTCACCAGATATTGAGTGTTTACTATACACTAGGCACTGTTTTGACACTGAGGCTGCAAACGTGAACTAGATGGGCACCATCTCTGCTTTCCTGGAGTTACAGTCTAATAGAATCTGAGAAAAACCTTAGGAGATACTCTTAATTACACATATAATGCATACTGAAATTGTGGTTACTTTTCATACTCCCCTTCTCCATCCTCAACTCCAATCAATGTTATCTCTCATGAAAGAATTTGAAAACTCAAAGTATAATGTAGATCTGAGCTTTATATCAAGCCACATTCGCATAAGAGTCTAGCTACCAACTAAAAGGTGGCAGGGGTAAGGGATGAGGGAGGTACACCTGAAGCCCCTAATAAGTGTCAGGGAGGCCCCCTTGCTTTCTCATTAGTCTAACTCTGTTACTGACTGGCAAAATGAGTTGTGTTCCCTGTTTCTCTCTAAGGCTCTATGTCTCCTGAGAAAGGAATGGCCTTATTTATTTGTGTATTGCCACATCCATGGCATTCTGTCTTGCACATAGGACACATTCTGTAATATTTATTGGATGAAAGGAAAAAGGAGAGAAGGAACCCATCGTATTAGCCTTTAATACTAATTACAGTGATAATTTATAGGCAAGTCACTAAATGCATATAGCACCATCTCTTCTGGCTCCCACGGTAATGGTGACAAGAGATCTGCTTTCGGCTTTTAACTACTTCACAAATTCCAGGTATTAGCCATCACTAAGATTTTTTGCTATGGACTCAGCAGTGGAGCGTGGGTGTCCATAGTTGTGCACATTTCATAGAACCCATGATTTATACAGTACTCTCATGACTCTAACTTTATCCCCTCTAAGCTTCCACATGTCCAGCTGAATACCTTTAAATCAGGCTTATCCACTCAGAGGCATACTAGCCCTGTTGGAAGTAACCCCATAGGTGTACTCCTGTTTCCAACATCCTGCCTCTGTTTCCCTGTTCCAGTCCCAGTGCACACCCAATTTCTGACCTTTTTATTTGTTCTCTTGTAATCTAGCCCATGCTTTAACATTCCCCAGGACAAAATTCCATCCTCATTGTTGGACCTCAGCACTCTATAGGTGAGGTATTAAGTTTACCTTTCAGTTCTTCCTGCTCTTGGTTGCTGTGGATAATCATAATGTCTAACCCAACCCCAATTCCTGGAACTGGATTTCAGGAATATATGATATCTTTCTTAGGCCTTTCATAGCTTCTCATGTACAGGAATTAAATTCTTACATGCCTAGATCTCATTGAATTTCCTGCCTACTTGGATGAACATCTTGAACATTGAATTGAGCTTGGATTCCACTGTTCTTTCTTATAGTGGATTGAGCTCACTTCTACCTTTGGATTCAAAGTCTCACTTTCTCATCTTGCTTCTATGTTTATCTCCTTAAGTTTTGCTTGAACAATAGGTATCAGGTTTTTCCCAGTCAGATTTCTCACCACAGTGGAATCCTCCTGTTTCTTAGAGTCTATGCCTTAATATACCATAGAGTTATCCGGAAAACTAATGTCACTCTCAGCTGGGGTTGGTTACCAAGTCAAATTAGAATTGCCTATACCCAAGAGTATTAGGCTTCCTTGATGTATCCTGAATTATTCAAGAATCTCCAAAACCATCCAGAACAACACAGTCTTTAGAATATCTCCCAGATCTTGAAGATTCAACCTAAATCTTCTCAGAAGAAAGCTAGCAAAAGATTCAGAGCAAGGTCTCCAATTTTAAAAGAATATTAATATGAATATTAATAAAAGAATATTAATATTTGCTCCAGAAAAATGAGTGACTACTAGAGGAAATAATAAAAGTCCTGTCCTGCACCTTCCCTCAAAGGGTATCCTGTCATTCTTGGATTTTAAAAAGGGCATAACAGAAATACTTACTAGATTTTATCTGCTTCATGACTGTATGATTAAGTTAAATGTTGACCTGAATGTTTCTATGTACCATTGTTACCACATGTCTCTCTCCAGCAGTGCAGGGAATAGAAAATAGTTGACTTGGCACTGCTGTTATTTATTTCATTAAGGCTAATACAAATTTATTAGGGTACAAAAAAAATCTAGTTCCAACTGACACCAGAACTAAGGTATCTAAATATTTGATTTCCTTCAAGACTTTATCAATTAAGACCACTTATTTTTTTAAAAAATAGGGGACTTCTGGGAAGATGGTGGATTAGGAGAGACAGGGCAAAATTCTTCTCTGTGAAAAACACTAGATAATGAGCAGAAAGTGCTCCAAAGTAGCAGCTCCAGGATTCCACCAGCTGGGCAGGTACTTTTACACCCATAATGAGTGTGTACTTGGAGAAGCCGAGAGACTGCATTTAAGACCAGGGAGTGTTCGGCCCAGAACGCTGCCAGGGAATGGGCAGTTGGAGCCAGTTGATGAGCCTGGAGGGGAGCACCCTCCGTGTCCCGGGCAGCCTCCTCCGTGTCCCGGGCAGCCTCCTCAGCACTTGGCTCAGGTATAACCCTTCACATATCTGTGGCCAAGAGCCCCTGTGACAAGGATGGACAGTTGGAGCAGGCAGATTAGCAAGGCAGTTGGCTGGGGAGATAACCGTTCACAGCCCCACGGCCAAGAGCTTTCTTGAGGGAATTCGGGATTTGGCAGGCTTGTGATGGTGTCCACCCTTCCTCCACAGAAGACTGTGGTGTGTACAGCCTAGAGGCAAGGGCGCCACACAGAAGTACCAGGATCCCTCCTCCAATCACAGAGACTCACTGGTGCACAGCAGACAGAGACCGTGGGGCATTTGAGTTGGAAGGTGATATGTACAGCTCTGCAGCCCCAGAGTACTCCAACTGCAGCCCCAGGAACAGCCAGGACCACTGTGTCCTGGGGCAGACTCCCTGCCAAACTGCATAGGGCACACTACCCACGTACAGGGCAGGCAGTCCCCAGTGCACACGAAAATTGGTACACTGATTGGACTTCCATATGGTTTGGACCCCCGCTCACTGCATAGATGATGTTGAGAGAGAACTGGCTTGAGGGTAAGAGGTGGCTCAAGAGCATCTGCTGGTAGTTCAGGGAAAGTGCATCCACCAAGCTGTCCCTCTGCCAAATTATAGATAAATGTTCAAATAATCCTGCATATCCTAAAAGAACCCTATGAAGATAAGCAAATGCCAAAAGGCTGAAAACAACAGAAAATTATAAAGCATATAAAGAAACCAGAAGATATGGATAACCCAAACATCCAAATTAAAAAGCCAGAGGTGGCACAAAACTTGGGACAATTAATCAAAGAAGTACACACAAACATCAATGTCATGGCTTGGAATAAAAAGGACATGAAGAAGACCCTAGAAGAGCATAAAGAAGAATTTGTAAGAGTGAATAAAAAAAATAGTGATCTTATGGAAATAAAAGATACTGTTGATCAAACCAAAAAAAAATATTCTTGAGACACATAACAGCAGATTTGAAGATGCAGAGGAATGAGTTATTGAACTTCAGGACAGGGCAATGAATTGCAAAAGCACAAAAGAATGAATGGTGAAAAAAATTGAAAAATTTGAAATGGATTTCAGGGAAATGATGAACAACCTAAAGCCCACAAATATATGAATCATTGGTGTTCCAGAAGGCGAAGAGAAGAGTAAAGGCTAGGAAGAGTATTCAGACATTGTTGGGGAAAACTTCTCAACCCTTCTAAATGACATAAATATGCAAATCAGAAATGCCCAGTGAACTCCAAATAGAATAAATCTAAATAAACCTACTCTGAGGCATATTCTGATCAGATTGTCAAATGCTGAAGAGAAGGAGAAAGTTCTGAAAGCAGCAAGGGAGAAGCAATCCACCACATACAAGGGAAACAACATAAGACTAAGTAGTGACTACTCAGTGGGCAATCATGGAGGCAAGAATGCAGTGGTATGACATATTTAAAATTCTGAAAGAGAAAAATTGCCAGCCAAGAATTCTTTATCCAATCAAGATCTCCTTCAAAACTGAGGGAGAGCTTAAACTTTTCACAGACAAACAAGTGCTGAGAGAATTTGTTAACAAGAGACCTACCCTATAAGGAATACTAAAGAGAGCTCTACTGGATGAGAAAAAAAAGACAGGAGAGAGAGGCCTGGAGAAGAGTATTAGTAAGGGTAACTTAATGGAAATAAAGAGAGAGAGGGGAAAAAATAGATCTGACAAATAAAAACCAAAGGATAAGATGGGTGATTCAAGAACTGCCTCCAAAGTATAGCACTGAATGTGAATGGATTAAATTTCCCAATTAAAAGATATAGATTGGCAGAATGGATTAAAAAAATATGAACCATCAATGTGCTGTTTACAAGAGACTCATCTTAAACCCAATGACATAAAGAGATTGAAAGTGAAAAATGGAAAAAAATATTCCATGCAAACTACAGCCAAAAGAAAGCAGGGATAGCAATACTAATTTCAGATAAAATAGACTTTAAATGTAAGGATGTCATAATAGACAAAGAAGGACACTATATATTACTATATCTTGATAAAAGGGACAATTCACCAGGAAGAAACAACAATCATATGTTTACGCACCCAATCAGGGTGCTCCAAAGTATATGAGACAAACATTGGCAAAACTGGAGGAAGCAATAGATGCATCCACAATAATCATGGGAGACTTCAATACACTCTCTTCTATCAATAGATCAACCAGACAAAGGACCAATAAGGAAAATGACAACCTAAACAATGTGATAAATGAATTAGACTTAGACATATTTAGAGCATTACATCTCAAATTACCAGGATATACATTCTTCTCTAGTGCTCACGGAACTTTCTCCAGGATAGATCATATGCTGGGGCATAAAAAAAGCCATGGTAAATTTAAAATATTGAAATTATTCAACGCACATTCTCTGACCACAATGGACTGCAACTAGCTGTCAATAATGATCAAAGATCTAGAACATTCACAAATATCTGGAGTTTAAACAACAAACTCCTAAACAATCAATGTGTCAAAGAAGAAATTGCAAGAGAAATTGCTAAATACCTAGAGATGAATGAAAATGAAAACACAACACATCAAAATTTAGGGGATAAAGCAAAGGCGGTATTGAGGGGGAATTTATAGCTCTAAATGCATATATTAAAAAGGAAGAAAGAGCTAAAATTAAAGAACTAATGGAACAACTGAAGAAGCTAGAAAAGGATCAGCAAACTAATCCTAAAGTAAGGAGAAGAAAAGAAATAATAAGGTTTAAAGCAGAAATCAATGATATGGAGAACAAAAAAAAAACAATAGAATAAATAAAAACAAAAGTTAGTTCTTTGAGAAGATCAACAAGATTGACAAGCCTTTAGCTAGATTAACAAAGTAAAAAAGAGAGAAGACCCAAATAAACAAAATAATAAATGAAAAGGGGGCATTACTGCGATCCTAAAGAAATTTAAAAAGTCACAAGAAGATACTAGGAACAACTGTATGCCAACATACTAGATAATTTAGAGGAAATGGATAATTTACTGGAAACTCATGAACAATCTAGACTGACCACAGAAGAAATAGAAGACTTCAGCAAACCAATGACAAGCAAAGAGATCCAATCAGTCATCAAAAAGCTTCCTGAAAATAAAAGCCCAGGCACAGATGGCTTCACAAAGGAATTCTACCAAATTTCCCAAAAAGAACTGACACCAGCCCTACTTAAACTCTTTCAAAAATTTGAAGAAAATGGAAAACTACCTAACTCATTTTATGAAGCCAACATCACTCTAATACCAAAACAAGATAAAAAAAGCTACAAGAAAGGAAAACCACAGGCCAATCTCCCTAATGAATAGAGATGCAAAAATTCTCAACAAAATATTTGCAAATCAAATCCAAAGATACATTAAAAAAAATCATACACCATGACCAAGTGGGGTTCATTCCATGCATGCAAGGGTAGTTCAACATAAGAAAATCAATCAGTGTAATACAGCACATTAACAAATCAAAAGAGAAAAATCAAATGATCATCTCGATAGATGCTGAAGAAGCATTCGACAAAATTCAGCATCTTCTTTTGATAAAAGCACTTCAAAAGATAGGAATTAAAGAAACTTCCTCAATATGATAAAGGGCATTTATAAAAAACCCACAGCCAGCATAGTGCTCAATGGTGAGACACTGAAAGCCTTCCCTCTAAGATCAGGAATGAGACAAGGATGCCCACTGCCACTACTATTATTCAATATTTTGCTGGAAGTTCTGGCCAGAGCAATCCAGCAAGACAAAGAAATAAAAGGCATCTGTATTAGTTAGGGTTCTCTAGGGAAACAGAATCAAGAAGAGATATCTATAAATATAAGATTTTATAAAAGTGTCTCATGCAACTGTGGGTATGCATGAGTTCAGATTCTGTAGGGCAGGCAGCAAACTGGCAACTCCAATGAAGATGTTTGATGAACTCCTCAGGCAGCGAACTGACAACTTCGATGAGCATGTTCGAAGAACTTCTCAGGAATGAACTGGCAACTTCGATGAACTCCTCAGGAAACTCTTTACTGGTTAGCCGAAGCAGAAGTGAAGGTCCTCTATCCGTCTCGCTGAAAAGTCCTCAACTGATTAGATTAAACCCAGCTGATTGCATTCTCTCATTGTGGAAGACATGCCCTTCGTGGACGTAATCAGTCACAGCTGCAGCCAATTGATGATTTAATAAACTAGCCTTCTGGTTTATTGACCAGCCACAAATATCCTTGCAGTAATGTTTAGGCCAGTGCTTGCTTGACCAGACACCTGGGTACCACCATCTGGCCAAGTTGACACATGAACCTAACCATCACAGCATCCAAATTGGACAGGAAGAAATAAAACTGTCAATATTTGCAGATGATATGATCTTATATTTGGAAAACCCTGAGAAATCCATGACACAGTTACTTGAGCTCATAAACAAATTCAGCAAAGTGGTGGGATACAAGATTAATGCACATATGTCAGTAATGTTCCTATACACTAGAGATGACCTAACTGAAGACACACTGAAGAAAAAGATTCCATTCTCAATAGCAACCAAAAAAAATCAAGTACCTAGGAATAAACTTAACCAAGGATGTAAAAGAACTCTATACAGAAAATTGTATAACTTTACTAAAAGAGATGAAAGGAGACCTAAAGAGATGGAAAGATATTCTCTGTTCATGGGTAGGAAGGCTAAATGTCATTAAGATGTCAATCCTACCCAAACTGATTTACAGATTTAATGCAATTCCAATCAGAATTCCAACAATCTACTTTGCAGACTTGGAAAAGCTAGTGATCACATTTATTTGGAAGGGAAAGATGCCTGGAATTGCTAAAAGCATTCTAAAAAAGAAAAATGAAGTGGGAAGACTTACATTTCCTGACTTTGAAGCTTACTGTAAAGCCACAAGAGTCAAAACAGCATGGTATTGGCACAAAAGTAGACATATTGATCAATAGATGTGGAAAGCCGCCTCCCGAATCGGGCCTAGCGTATGCGCTGCAGCCTGCTCTAGAGTTACCCCCGCCCATCGAGTGAGCCAAGATGGCGCCTGCATCCTGTTTCCGCATAGTGACGCATGTATCCGCCACCCGCTCCTACCAATCGAAATCCTGTATACGCGATACTAGCCTAGAAGCTTATTGGTTGTTAATTGTGTATAAAAGGTCTTACCCGGACGGGGTAGGGTGAGACAGCCCACAAGGAGCCGTGCCTGACGGCCACATCGAGGCTGCTCTCCCACGAGGCGCCGTGCCCCGTGTGGGAACCAGTAACACAGAATGTTCATCTAGCTGTAGTAAAGGGCTTGCTTTCACAACTGCCGTGTGGTTCGAGTCGTGATTCATGACCAGGTTAGTTCGCGCAGTCTGCATCTCTCTCTCTCCTTCCCTGTTTCCCCTCGCCGGCCGGGAACCGGGGACCGAGCGGGGCAGCGCTGGACAAGTGGTGGCCCGTACGGGGACGCTCCTCCTCCTGCCTCGCTCTCGACGGTCCCTCTGTGAGGAGAGCAGCGCTGCGCGTCGAGCTTACGGCGGACTTCCCGCGCCTGATCAACGCGAGAAGGTGAGTGCGTCTTATTACATGATAGTTAGGGCCCGTGGGTTTTCAGGTGACCCCGGGGGACTCGGAAGAGCTCTCCGAGTGACTGAAGTATAGTGCCGACTGCAATCATGGGGCAGTCCGGAAGTTCACCTCTCTTAGCTCCCTTAAAGAACCTTTTGAAACAACGGGGTATCTCGGTCAGGAAAAGCTCCCTTCAGCGTTTTCTTGATGATGTTGATACTTTTGCCCCTTGGTTTGCCTGCACCGGCAGCCTTAGCCTACCCTCTTGGATGAAGCTCGGTCGCGACATAGACCGAGCGCGCCAGACGGGCGTGTGTATGGACCCGATTCTAGTACCCATATGGGAGACCGTCCGTGCGGTCCTTGAACTAGAATCGGCTACCGGCCTAAGCCCGTCCTCTGTCTTGCAAGAAGCACGGTGCGCGCTCCAAGAAACCCAGTCAGTTTCGTCAGCGGACGGCTCCTGTAAGGGCAAACCGCCGGAGTCCAGTGACTCTGACTCAGAGTCAGATAGCGATACTGACGAGAAGGCGGAAGCATCCCCGCTAATTGAGTGGGAGGAGCCTCCCGCCACACCCGTGCGGCCTTCCGCCCCGCCAATGTCTACCGCTGCACCCCCAGGGACACCCCAGCTCCCAACTGACGCCTTGGGCGGTCCCACCAAAGGACCTCGCCGAGAGCTCCCTCTAGTGGCCATGCCCAGTAAATGTAATTATCCTTTGCTGCCAGACCCGGAAACCCCGATGGGTCGGTCAGGGGAGGGGCAACCTTTGCCGTACCCCCCGCCCGAGTATACAGGCCCTCAGGACCCTTTGCCATTAGGTAGTGGTGGGAGACATTTCTGGAGATGGAACCCTTTCACAACATTTAGACCTTTTGGCATGCTGGGTGGCTACCAGCCACTTGAGCCGCAGCCAGTCTCAGAAATGTACCCGGTTATTATCAATCCCCAAGGTGGCAATCGGCACGAATCATATGATTACAAACTATTGAGGGAATTGAGGCAGGCCGTCCATCAGTATGGCCCCAATGCCCCTTATACCTTGAACATGATCGAGAACCTCTCTGCTCTAAATCATACACCCGCAGATATTTTTCAGCTAGCCCGTGCTTGCTTGCCGTCAGGCCGATTCATAGATTGGAAAGCATGGTTTGAGGAGTTAGCTGAAGAGCAGGCCGCAAGGAATGCGGCGGGGAGACGTGGCGGGTGGAATGCTGACATGCTGTTGGGGAGAGGCACCCATGCCCAGAACCAAACGGGTTTCCCACAAGAGGTCTATGCCCAGATCTTCCACTGTTTTGTGGGTGCCTGGAAAAAGCTAACAGGTGAGGGAGAGGCTCAGGCCTCACTCAGCAATATACACCAAGGCCCCACAGAACCATTTGCGGATTTTGTAGCCAGGATGCAAACCGCAGCTGAGAGAATCTTCTCAGATCCAGGAGTAGCAGAGACTGTGGTTAAGCAAATGATTTTTGAGCAGTGCAACAAGGAGTGCAAAGTTATCCTGGCACAAAACAGAGCAAAAAATTTGACAGAGTGGGTCAGGCTCTGTAGAGATGCTGGCAGCCCTTTAACTAATGCAGGTCTAGCTGCCATGCTAGCCAGCTCCCTACAGGTGGCTACAAAAAGCCCGAGAACCTTAGGGGCAAAGTCTAACGGGTGCTATGGCTGTGGCCAATCAGGGCACTTTAAGAGAGATTGTCCCAATAGACGTCAACCCCCTGCCACTCAACGGTTTGGCGAACCAGGTGCAGCAACCAGGCCGTGTGGCCGTTGCCACAAAGGCCCCCACCGCGCAGAAGACTGTAAATCGGTTTTCGATGCGCAGGGTAGACGCCTCTCTGGCCGCCCCGAGCAGATTCCAAAAAACGGGAAGAGGGGGTCCGCCCTTTCGACGGACCCCCTTGCATGCCATTCGACAACACAGGATCCGATCAAATTCGTGCGTCCCCCGGCTCAGCAGGACTGGACCTCTGTGCCACCTCCAGACTCGTACTAACCCCCTCCATGGGTGTCCAGTTAGTAGGGACCTCCTTCAAGGGGCCCTTACCGGCTGGTACTGTAGGGCTCATATTGGGAAGAGCATCCACGGCCCTGAAAGGATTAACAGTTATACCAGGACTTGTAGATTCAGATTTCACAGGCCGTGCCCAAGTTATGGTTCAATCTCAGCGGGGCACCTTAGTCATTGCAGAAGGTGATAAGCTGGCGCAGCTCCTGCTCTTACCCAGCTTACATGCAGTCTTTCCAAGCAGAATCAGACAGAGAGGGGAAAAAGGGTTCGGATCCAGTGGAGCGATTTTTGAGGGACTCCATATGTCCCTGGAGTCTCGACCTATGCTAACCATTAAGGTGCAAGGCAGATCTTTCTTGGGCCTGCTCGATACAGGGGCCGATCGGTCTATCATAAGACAACAAGAATGGCCCCCCACCTGGCCAACGAGCAGGGCGGAAGAGCCCATTAGAGGAATAGGCCAAATTTCAGCGCCCATGCTCAGTGCAGCTGCCCTTCATTGGGCCGATGAAGAAGGACACCAAGGCAGTTTCCAGCCTTATGTATTAGCCCTGCCTGTGTCTTTGTGGGGAAGAGACATTCTGACCCAAATGGACGTTACTTTAATTAGCGGCTACTCCCCAACCTCTAAGCGACTGCTAAAAGAAATGGGGTATACCCCCGGCAAGGGTTTAGGAGCTTCACTGCACGGACGTGCGGAGCCTATACAAGCTGCCCCCAAGTCTGACAGACGAGGCTTGGGTTTTTCATAGGGGCCACTGAGGAGAGATTCCCACCCACACCTATAAAACTAAAATGGAAAACCGAGGCTCCGGTGTGGGTGCCTCAGTGGCCCTTGCCACAGGAAAAACTTGCAGCGTTGCACGCCCTAGTATCAGAACAACTAGAAAAGGGCCATATCGCCCCTTCCACGTCACCGTGGAACACCCCTATATTCGTAATAAAAAAGAAATCTGGTAAATGGAGACTGCTACATGATCTAAGAGCTATTAACGATTGCATGGAGCCTTTAGGGCCCGTTCAGATGGGACTGCCCCTCCTCTCGGCATTACCGGAGCACTGGTCGATTTTCATCATAGATCTGAAAGATTGCTTCTTTTCTATTCCGCTCCACCCTGAAGACACCCCTAAGTTTGCCTTTACTGTGCCCTCTAGTAATCAAGAGGAGCCCTGTCAACGCTTTGAATGGACAGTCCTGCCCCAAGGCATGGCTAATAGTCCTACCATGTGCCAGCTGTATGTCGCTGCGAAGCTAGCTAGCACTCGGCAGCAGTTCCCTCAAGTGAAAATCATCCATTATATGGATGACATTCTCTTAGCCCATAGAGACACAGATCTTCTTAAAACAGTTTTGTCACATTTAGTCCTTAGTCTTAGAGAAGCTAACCTAGAGATTGCCCCTGAAAAAATCCAAATGACTGACATTACCACTTTCCTGGGGGCGAAAGTCGCACCCACTCATGTTTCCCCCCAAAAGGTGTCTCTCAGGCTAGACAATATACACACTCTCAATGATCTACAAAAACTCATGGGGGATATCAATTGGATCCGTCCATACCTAAAAATACCCAATGTCAAACTAACACCTTTGTTCGACCTGTTGAAGGGGGATTCTAATATAAACTCACCTCGAAGCTTCACTCCAGAGGCAAGGCGAGCACTATGCCAGGTGGAACAGGCGCTCAGTGGCGCTGCATTGAAGAGAATAGACCCTGATGAGCCTTTTGAAGCCTGCGTGCTGCCGACAGAATTACAGCCCACTGCGGTACTGTGGCAGCGGGGGCCGCTGCTCTGGGTCCACCCTGGAGTTTCCCCCAAAAAAGTCCTAGAGCACTATCCTACAGCGGTTGCAGACTTGGCCCTAGAATGCATTAAAAGGGCTGTGCAGCATTTCGGTCAGCAGCCCAAAAATCTCAGGGTGCCTTATTCTTCCCAGCAGCTTGAGATACTCACCGGATGCATAGATCAATGGGCCATTCTCCGGTGTACATTTCTTGGTCCCATTAACAATCAGTTCCCTAAGGCTCCTCTCTTGCAGTTTGTCACCCGGCACCCAGTGATTTTTCCCAAAGTAACCTCTCCTAGGCCACTAGCAGGCGCCCCCACCGTATACACGGACGGCTCCAGCTCTGGAACAGGGGCGTATTGTGTGGAGGGGGACACTCCTAAAACAGTGCTCTTCCAACCACAAAAGCCTCAATGGGTAGAACTGCAGGTTATCATTGCAGTCCTGGAAAGCCTTTCCGAGCCCTTAAATGTCGTCTCGGATTCTGCTTATGTTGTGAACTCTGTACAAATTTTAGAAACGGTGGGCATTGTTAAACATTCCTCTACAGTAAGGACGTTCTTTGCCAAACTACAGGAGGTTATATGGACCAGGCAACACCCTTTTTACATAACCCATATTAGAGCCCACACAGGTTTGCCTGGCCCTATGGCCCAGGGGAACCATAGCGCAGATGTAGCCACTCGACAGCTGCACATCTTTCCGACGCTGGTACCGTATCAACAAGCCCGAGAATTCCATGCCAAGTTTCACATCAACGCAGGTACCCTAGCTAAGCGGTTCAGCATACCACGTGCAGCTGCTCGAGATATTGTCCGAGCCTGCAACAATTGTGCAGAGCAGAGAGCAGTCCCCTCGGTTGGGGTCAACCCTAGGGGTCTCACCCCAGGGGATACTTGGCAGATGGATGTCACTCATCATTCAGAGTATGGTAAGATCAAGTACTTACATGTGTCGGTGGACACATGCTCCCAAGTTTTATTTGCCTCTGCTGAACCAGGAGAAAGAGTCTCCCACGTCATTGCACACTGCCTTGCTGCATGGACAGCTTGGGGTAAGCCAAAGACGTTAAAGACGGATAACGGGCCTGCCTACACTAGTAAATCCTTCCAAAAATTTTGTGACAACATGGATGTCCAATTAAAACATGGCATCCCCTATAACCCTCAGGGGCAAGGAATCATTGAAAGAGCGCACAGATCTCTCAAAGACTTGCTTAAAAAACAGAAAGAGGGTATAGGCCACGGCCTGTCCCCAAAAGCTCGACTGTCTGTAGCCTTGCTCACATATAATTTTTTAAACGAAAATTCACAAGGAATGACACCTGCCCTGCAACACACCACCCCGAGTCCTCCGCATAGAGGTCTAGTCCGTTGGAAGGATGTCCTGTCGGGGCAGTGGAAAGGCCCTGACCCGGTGCTCAGCTGGGCCAGAGGCTCTGTTTGTGTTTTTCCCCAGGAACCAGGACGTCAACCAGTGTGGGTTCCGGAAAGACTGGTGAGAACCGTGACATCACCTGAAGAAGCCAAGGAACAGCTGTCAGAAACGCCAACGAATATACAACCTGAACCATTAGACCAAGCCTCCGACCCTGCTGATGATGGCGACGACCGACAAGATGATAATAGTAGGACTGACCACCCCGCGGTTGCCCAAAAAGAGGATCGGTAACTCTGTTCTTTGCTCTCCTATAGCAATCCTTCTAATCTGCCTTTTTCTTTTTAGTGGAACTATATTTCCTCCACAAGCTTCAATGAGTCCTTCCCCCTCACCAATGACACACTGATCCTCTCTTTTGCTAACCTCTCTGTCAAGGTTGTCAACACCACAGTTGCGGCGAATGCTACTTGTGAAACTGGTAATGGCGAGTTAAGTAAGGGAGTCTTGCTTGAATTTCTTAACGTTACAGGGAAGAGCCGCCAGTCTTGTGAAGGGATCTTGAGTAAAAAGGAGACTCAAAGGTGCCTTTTCCTTCCGGGGTTTGCTCCTACAGTCTGCAACCGTTCCAAAGACCCGGATGCCTCGCCGCCCCACTATCCTAGTGTATCGCCCAAGTTATGTCTGGCTCCCCGTCAAGGCAACCGACTGGGTTGGCCCTGTTTCTCAAGTTGTTTCACTTAACAATATCCCCTTCTCTAAGTCTAGGCGTCCAAGAGGCATAAAAGAATGGCTATTGAATGCTGCCAGTGTAGCTTCCTCTTTGTTTGTCCCAACGATCGGGCAGGCTGTGCTACAAGCATGGACAGATCGGCAGCTCGCCATAACGATGGAAACGGTAAATGGCTTGGTCAACCTTACCCGAGACGTGCTACGCCGCCACAATCAGATGCTGAACTTAAATTTCCAGGCCATTCAGAAACTCCAAGCGGAGATAGATGAACTTGGACTGGAAATAGATGGACTCTGGAGAGTGCTTCAGCAAACATGTGACACCCGGTGGCTTACGGTTAAACTCTGTGTCACTCCTGTCAGGGCCAACGTGACCGGAAGCATTTCCAGAGTCTCTGATTGGCTGAAAAGGTCATATTTTCCTGAATTTGTTAATCTCTCCCAACAGGTGGAATCTAGTTTAGACACAATTGGGGGGATCAAGTTAAAACCCGTTAAAGTCGATCTCTCCGGGTTAGGCGAGGTTCTACAGAAACTATTGCACAGTGTTTCTTCCTGGTTCTCTTGGCCCAATTTAACTAATTGGATCCTCATTGCAGTGGGATTATTGGTGGGATTAGTCGTTGTTAAATGTTTGCTAGAACGCCTGTTTCAAGCGCAGCAGCAATTGCGTGTTACCACTATGATGGCTATGACTCCCACCTCTGTTACCCCCGATAGTGACCGATTTATTAACCATACCCCTTCCTGGTCGCCTCAGGTGGGGCGCTTTGGAGCAAAATTTGTAGCGAATCGCATGGCTGTTTCTCGGGTGTAAAAGGCGACACCAGTAGTCATAATTTTGTCTCAGGTGGGTCTCTAGGGCAGAGTCCTAGTTGTGGCCAGACTGGACCCTAGCCATTGCACAGAGACACCTAGTGACACCCCCGACTCTGGTTACTGCTGTTCCTGCCCCCGTCGTTGTTCCCCAGTTGCCAGGCAAAGCACTGCAGGGAGAGTCACGTTGCTTCCAGCTTACGGACTCTCCGGTCTCCATATGACGTGAGCATTCTGGTTGGTGCTAGAGGCTCCGCCGCTGGATGGCTGAGGCCTAGTCCAGACTCCCCAAAGCACCAAAGAGGTTGTGAACCATTTGGGTTCACGGGAGCACGCTCATCACTGGAGACACTGGGTCAAAAATAAATAAGAAAGGGGGAGATGTGGAAAGCCGCCTCCCGAATCGGGCCTAGCGTATGCGCTGCAGCCTGCTCTAGAGTTACCCCCGCCCATCGAGTGAGCCAAGATGGCGCCTGCATCCTGTTTCCGCATAGTGACGCATGTATCCGCCACCCGCTCCTACCAATCGAAATCCTGTATACGCGATACTAGCCTAGAAGCTTATTGGTTGTTAATTGTGTATAAAAGGTCTTACCCGGACGGGGTAGGGTGAGACAGCCCACAAGGAGCCGTGCCTGACGGCCACATCGAGGCTGCTCTCCCACGAGGCGCCGTGCCCCGTGTGGGAACCAGTAACACAGAATGTTCATCTAGCTGTAGTAAAGGGCTTGCTTTCACAACTGCCGTGTGGTTCGAGTCGTGATTCATGACCAGGTTAGTTCGCGCAGTCTGCATCTCTCTCTCTCCTTCCCTGTTTCCCCTCGCCGGCCGGGAACCGGGGACCGAGCGGGGCAGCGCCGGACAAATAGAATTAAATTGAGAATTCAGAAATAGACCCCTAGATCTATGGTCGACTTATTTTTGATAAGGCCCCCAAATCCTCTGAGCTGTGACATAACAGTCTCTTCAACAAATGGGGCTGGGATAACTGGATATCCATACCCAAAAGAATGAAGGAGGACCCCTACCTCAAACCCTATACAAAAATTAACTCCAAGTGGATCGCAGACCTCAATATAAGAGACAGTACCATAAAACTCCTAGAAAATTATGTAGGGAAACAGCTTCAAGACCTAGTATTAGGAGGTCACGTCTTACATCCAAAGCACAAGCAATGAAAGAAAATATAGATGAATGGGAACTCCTCCAAATTAAAAGCTTCTGTACCTCAAAGGAATTTGTCAAAAAGATAAAAAGGCAGCCAAGTCAATGAGCATGTATCTGATAAATAACTGATATCTTGCATACATAAAGAAATCCTACATCTCAATGACAATTAGTACAAACAGCCCAATTATAAAATGGGCAAAGGTATGAAAAGACGTTTCTCTAAAGAGGAAATACAAATGGCTAAAAAACACATAAAAAAATGTTCATCTTCACTAGCTATTAGGGAGATGCAAATCAAGACCACAATGAGATATCATCTCACACCAATAAGGATGGCTGCCATTAAACAAACAGGATACCATAAATGCTGGAGAGTATGTGGGGAAATTGGAACTCTTATTCATTGCTGGTGGGACTGTATAATAGTACAGTCACTCTGGAAGACAGTTTGGTTGTTCCCCAGAAGACTAGATATTGAGTTACCCTATGATCCTGCAATTTCACTTGTCAGTATATACCCAGAAGATCTGAAAGCAGTGACATGAACAGATATTTTCACACCAATGTTCATAGCAGCATTGTTCACAATTGCCAAGAGATGGAAACAATCCAAATGTCCTTCAACAGATGAGTGGATAAACAAAGTGGTATATACACACGATGGGATATTATACAGCAGTTAGAAGGAACAAGGTTGTGAAACATACGACAACATGAGTGAACCTTGAAGACATAATGCTGAGTGAAATAAGCCAGACACAAAAGGAGAGATGTTGTATGTTACCACTAATTCCGTGAAAAATGTAAAATAAGTGTCTTATAATGTAGAATTTAGGGGACCTAGAGATAGACAGAAGTAATGAAGGGGGATTGATAATCTAATATGTACAGATATGATAATATAGTGAACTTAATGGTACGGAATGGTCAGGAGTGACTATGGTTCATTAATAGGATTATAATTTTATCAGTGATACACTGAAGGCAAACATGTTTGCAAATGGTTGTTTAAAGGCATGTAACCCACAAAGTAGCACCACAAACTTAAATAAGTGTTAGCATCATATGACACTAGTGCAGAGGGTTAACAACAAAGTGGTATATGGAAAAACTACCCATTATGTATTAAAGACTATATTTAATAGGAATATCTTACCAACACTACACTAATACTAGGGATGAATAATTAGCAGCTCATAAGAGCTCCATGATGTATTATGTTATGATAATTGTTTAAAGTTGAGAGTAATGATGGTTGTACAACTAAGTGAAGATAATGTGAGAAACTGACTGTTTATCTTGGGATAAACTATATATTAAGTGAAATTAGGAGACCTCTACTTAATAAATGAAGCCCTTGACTTGAGGCATCCTCTTGTGAAACTTAGGGTTATAAATGGAAGACTGAGCCCTCCTATAATTATGCCTAAGTGGCACCTCCAGGAAACCTCTTTTATTGCTCAGATGTGGCCTTTCTCTCTCTAAACCCAACTTGGCAAATAAAATTCATTAACACCCCCCCCCCCCACCACCACCACTACCCCATGAAGAACATGACTCCCAGGGGAATGAATCTTCCTGGCTATGTGAGACATGGCTTCCAGGAATAAGCCTGGCCCTGGCAGCAAGGGATTGAAAATGCCTTCTTGACCAAAAGGGAGAAAAAAGAAAGGCAACAAAAAGCTGAGGTCACAGAGGCTGAGATCTGAAATAGAGTTGAGAGGCTATCCTGAGGTTTCTCTTATGCAAGCTCCAGATAGACAGCCCAAATGGCCACAGTATACCATACGCTTCCCAAAAATAGTCTGCAAATGTCTAGTTCCCTTCTTGAGATTCTATAAAAGTTCAGTAAGTTTTATCTCTCAGTAACTTAAAGCCACCAGATTGTTTCTATGCCAGACAAGTCCTAAAACCCAGAGGCTACAGCCTCTTTAAGACCAACAAACAGATGTAGCTTCCTTCCCCATGCTATCGACACCCCCTTTCAATATGAACAAGTTAGGTTGCCCACTGCCTAGACACCCCTGAAGATGGAGAAAGGATTAAGTGAGAGGAAGTGGTAGTAACAAACAAGTTAAGATTAACAAAGGTCTATAATACTGAAACTTTATATAAATACATTTATTTTTAGATGCTGGGGTGTTGGAATAGCTGGAAGGAGGTAAATGACATGGTGGAACTGTAACCTATAACATCCTTTGAAATTTGCTCTATAACTACTTGTTGAATTGTGCTTTGAAAGTCTCCACCTTTCTGTATATACCCTATATTGCATAATAAGGAAAGAACTGAAATTGTGAGACTGTAGCCCATAGCAATTTTTTAAATTGCCTATATAACTGCTTGTTGAGATGTACGTCGAAAGTTAACACCTTTCTGTATGTACATTATATTTTACAATAATAGATATGGTTGAGGTTGTGGAGCTGTGACCCATGACATTCTGTGAAATTTGCTCTCTAACTGCTTGTTAAATTGTACTTTGAAAGTTACCACTGTTATGTATATATGTTAAAGTTCACAATAAAAAAAATACAGTAAAAAATAGATGCAACTAAGTTTATCCAAGGGAACCTTATATTGCAAATTCCAGAATATCACTGTGCTAGTGCTAGTGTATGAGTTACCATTTATTCAATATACACCCATATATATTGCCTAAGGGGAATGTTATGTGCCTTTCTCAATTGAATACATGCATATTTAGTTGTGCTTATAGAAGAAAAGACATTTGGGCAGAAAAAAGAGGGTACTCAAGAGCAAATGTGACTTGCTGTCTTGAAATATACAGCCTCTCCTTGATATGGAGACATTTATGTACATAAATCTTTGTGAATTAAGAAATGAGTCAATTCTCTAGGTTCTGTTCAAGGTGGAGGAAGAGGGCTCAGCAAAAACAGATGTGGCCATTTGCTGCTACTCAATGAACACAAGCAATTGCCATGGAAACTAGGAAATATCATGGGGGCACAAACTGACCTGTAAGACTCCAAGTGCTTTATGATACAGGATTGCATATATATATGTATGCCTGTAACATAGATTTCCTTCCTATGTGAAAGTAGTACCATGTTAAAACAATTATTTTTTCTCTTTCTCCATTTAGTAATATCTTGTTTTAGTTAGATGCAAAACTGAACAAATTAGAAAGAATGCTTACAAAACATACTATCAAAAGATGTAAATGAATGGTGAATACCATAAAAAGATGTAAGGACTCCTACTTACAAACAGCCCTGGGAATAAAAAGCTCTGGTTATGTCTGAGAGCATTTTAGCTACCTTTCAACATAGTCACACAGTGACCCAAAGCTGTATTCTTAGTCATATTTACTTAATTCCCAATTAACCAAGTTTCCTTTAGCTGGAAAAATAATAATAAACTGAATGAATAAATTGATTGCTATAACTAACAGATCTGTATGTATACTATTGATACATTAAAGTTTAAAGAAAGTAATTAAGCATGTACTATGATAAATATTTTTTCAGTTTCAGAAAGGTGTTGTATGCATATGAGTCAATCAGGATAACTATGATGTGATTATCCTGTAGTTAATATTCCCCATATTATAAACAATATGCAAAACTTAACTTTTGCATGTTGAAACCTGGGATTAGTTTAGCCTTTAACAGAAGATTCCTCAGGAAGTGCGAGCATTTTTCTGGGAGCTGAAATTGGTAAAATTTCTGATGAGTTAAATTTCCACTTGGAATTAGATTCATTCCCGCTTGGTTTCCCTGTCACCAGCTGGTTAGAATCATCAGAAAGAGCAGCCTATGTGCTTAGTGTGCAGACTTGCCCTTCTCCTTAATTCACCAGTTTAAAACCTAATTTAATTGTTTTTTCTTTCCCCCATTTTAAAGGAAGTCGGAGTTATTTAAAATCAGGAGTACTGACTGCCTAATATTACTCATTTAGGAACAAAAGGGATCATGATAGTTGGGAATACCATTAACTTTAGTAGGGTCAACTATGACAGGTATCTTTTGTAAGTAGTTTCTCAAATTCTAGGAGTTGAAATAATGAGTATCATCTGATAACCTACAGAATACCACTAGGGGTAATGTTCTGTATAATAATCCTTATTCTATGTACCTTACGTAGTTCACCTGTTATAACAAAGTTAGGAAATAAAAGTCGATGGATCCTCTTGCAGAATTTTTACAGGGCTATAAGGGTTATAGTATAACATTGTATTATGCTTCCAATAATCTAATTTTGGTCATTGTATCCTCATTGTGCACTGTACCCATGTGAGTGTATCTTTAGAGTGAAGGTGTAAATTTATCCTGTCAAATGAGATTATGGAATTTTCCGCTATGGTATTTTTAAAAATCATTTCCTTAATAGTCCAGTCTATAAACCCATCCCTAAAAGACAGAGAATTTCTGTGGCTGTCACCAATCTTGACATTACGGTTTTAGTTGTATTAGGCATTTGTTTTGGTTTCTAAGATCTAAATAATCACCACAAGGTGCCCCATAATATAAGGTAACATATGTAAGTTAACATTCTCCCAATTGTCTAGTTCTGTCTAGTTTGGTCATTAAAAAATGGTATGAAGAGTCCTGTCACTGGTCCTGCAGAGATGTTTGCTGTTGACATGTCACAGTGTGTGGTTTCACATACAGTCAATGTTTCATTCCCATTGGCCAGCATTTGTTTACTCCTGTAGAAGAACCCATGGTACACATTCTGTGTAATGTTCTTCTTCCTGTGCTTAGTTTACAATTTCTTAACATGTAGTTATCTATTATTCATTTGTTTGCATTAATGGAAGAAGATTTTTAAAATCATCATAAATATCTTGTGGGTATGGTCAATTTATAAATTCTAGTGTAAATTAAGAGAATTCTTATAATCCACAAAATTGACTATGGTTAGTACTAAGAGAAATATCCTACATGGCCAATCTAATTCTGCGTAAGCAAACTAAGTATCAAGCCAGGCCCAAAATACTTTTGGTTTAAGGAGTTCATCTTTTGGTGTGGCTACTTTAGTTTTATGGATAGACATATTTCCATATTATATATTTGGCCGTTTCCTGACCATAAGGGTTATGTGAGCATTATTTGTTATATCATAGCTCTGTGGTACCCCTATTCTCATTATGTCACTGTACTGTAATGGAGGTAATTTCATATTAACCATAGGCCATTCTTTTGTAGAATTTAATAATTGCTGCTGTATGAGAGGTACAGTTATGGAGAGTGGTTGTGGTATAGTACTTAGGCATAGTGCTATTTCCCTTATCTTTTTCTTCTCTGTCTCTTTCTTCCTTTTCTTCCTCCTCCTTATCATAATTATCATTATAATCATCAATTTCCTCAAATATCCACTCTGTCATAACCAAATAGTATAAATATATATTGCTGAAAATTCTAAGTAGCATTCACAACTTTTCTTATTTTGTGGGTCACACAGAATCATGTCTGTATAAGATTAGTAATGTTTCTTCCTACAAGATTATAGTAACTATTCATAGCACACCCCAGAATTGTTTGGCAATTTCCAATTGCTTGGTAATCCATAGCTATGTTAGTACTTATAGAGAGGTGGTAGTCCTTTTGCTTTGTGCATGTGATTAGATTATGGATTCTAATGTGCTTATAGTGGTGATCTCCATACCTAATTAACTATCTCAAAGTATCATAACATTTCTACTGGAAATGTTGGTCAAAGTAATGTGCACAATCATGAAAGAATAAATGTTCCAATTCTTATGTATTCATTTACTCATATAGGTATCATGAAATTTGAAGGATACTTGTTTCTGCTAGCAATTATAGCCAGCCAAAGATTAAATGTTTCCCTTTAATTTGTATAATTGAGTCCTTGGTAGTATGGATTATGGTTGTAGTTTCATTACCAGAATTATCTGTCACCCTTCTCCTATGTCTCCCATGATTAGTATTATTGACAATATCACTCAACAAAAAATATAGCAAGCATAACACTAAACAATAACAGCAAGATATAGCCTTTTAGAGCAATTCACAGATATCCCCCCATGGATGTATTACTAGTTTCCCCAAGTGGGAACTACTTTGGCAGCTAACAGTCTCAGGACTCTTTGGGCTGCCTCTTTGGTGGCATCAGTTCTAAAGTGCCAAAAGCTCATTGTGCATATTATGAACTTACTCTTTCACTTGTAAACTTTCAAATGTGATTACAGAAAGCAAATCATGTAGTAAATCTGGCTGTTGTTCACTCAAGCCTTAAACAGTGTCTTAAATTACTGTGTCTAGCTCAATCAGAAATTGTTCAAGAAAGTCAGTCTCAGTACCTACAGTAGTGGAATTGTTAAAGTTCTCAGTGATCCAGGTTGGCACTGGGCATTCCCAATTGTCCTATTCAGGTTTCTGGAGTTCCTTGTCACAGCTGCTCACACTGAGGATGCCTTGCTCCACTAATTCTCTCCACTGTTCGAAAGTGCTGAAGTTACTGTGTGTAGGGTTGGTGCATTAGGATGCATGAGTGTAACCTTGGATTCAATGGAGGTAAAGTTGTTTGGTGGTGTGAGAGTGGTGTTGTGGACATTGGAGAGGGTAAAACTATTGCCACTGGTCTCCTCCATTTTTGTAGAGTTTGGCTTCAAATCTGGGTGCAGAGCAAAAAGATGAATAGTCTAATCAGGACTGCTGCTATCAGTACCCTGCCACATATCCTCAAGTTAAGTAGGCATGATATTAGGATGTTTAACCTGCTCTAGATGTCCTTTTCCTAGTGTTAGCCATTAAGTTTTGCTTAAGGCAGGTTTATAACTTCTCCTATCTCCATGGTTCGTCCATGCTTCTAACACTTTTCTCTCTATTCCTCATTTAGTCTGTCTTTCTGTATTACCTAGCATTTTTATTTCAGTACATTGTATTCTAATCATGTCTATAGGGCTAGACACATTTCAAGCTTTCCATGTGATTTAAGACTTTAGCGGCCTTCCAAACTTGTTTGGACCAAAATTTCTGGTCTGTGTTATTTGTTGATATTCTCAGTATTTCATTTAATAAACCATTATATCTTTCTATTCTTCCTGTTGCTGTGAAGTTGCTAAATGAAAATTGCAGTATATTCCTTCATTCTCTGCCCATTTTTACACTTCTTTCCTGTAAAATGACTCACTTGATCTGATTCTATGATTAGAGAGCCCCAGTAACATGCTATCTATGTTTCAAAAACTTTAATAGTTAATATCTGATCACTCTTTTTACATGAAAAAGGTATTGTAATCCCTGACCATGTGTCTACCCTATAAGGGAGTAAGTTTTATTTTCGTTCAGTGGCATTGGAACTATATAGTCGATTTGTCTTTGAAATGCAGTAGCTGGCTTTTGTTTGTCAGATATAATTTTTTATGTTTCCATGCTTTAATTTTTTTTATTTTTTTTATAGCTTTCACATTTGTGAACAATGTCTCTTGCAATGTGTGTGTGTTTGTTGGCAAATTTCTCTTTTGGATCCATTTAATTGTACCATATAATCCTTGATGTCTTCTCTGTTTGTGTGCCCATTCATATATTTTCCTCCACAGTATTATGTCAACTTTCTCTTTCTTTTTTTTTCCATTTCCCTTATTCTTTTTTTATTGATACCTTAGGTATAGTTGCTCTATGTTCTTTTTCTACCCTGGTTAACCTGTCCACTGCAGTACTATGTTTTGTTGTCTTAGATTTGCCCTTTTGATGTACCAATTCATGTATGAACATGATAATCTATTTTTGAGTTAGCTATTTTATCCCAGATTTCTTTGCCTCAAGTGTCCTGGTTATTAATTTGCCAATTTTTCAGTTTCTATGATCCAGATTGTATTGCTACTTCCTTAGTTACTGCCCATGAATCTGTAAATATGTATATTTTCTTTTTTTTTTTCTCTTTTAGCATTTGTTCAATTGCCAGCCAGATTGCTGCTAATTCTGCATATTATGCTAAATGCCCAGTTCCCTCACTAGTTGGGGTCTTTGCATCTCTGGATTTCAAACCCATAGCCCCCACCATATTCCAGAGGAGGTCATGGGGGCTCCACCCTCTGTATACCATGCATTTCTGAGTGCCTCAGACCAGGGTGCTCCCCATTGCCCAACTGCTTGTGTTTGCGTTGAATCACGCCTAGGAAATTCCTGTAAGCCCACAGTCAGCAATGCTGAGATTTCCTCCGTAAATGCAGAGGGTCAGCTGTCCATCTGAACAGTCATTTCCAAGTGAAAATATACCATTTCCAAGTGAAAATCCATTTGATCTGGCCCAATTCTCTTGTGCTTATTTGGTGTTTGCTTTGCCCATGCCAATATACATTGTGGGATTCTTAGCCATATGTTTTGTTTTTCCATTAATGGCCCTGTATTTGTAGTACTTCATACCATGTCCAAACATTCCTTTCTAATGGAAAGTATCTGGTCTCAACTCATGGAAATTTTTAGTCCAAAAACCCACTGGAGAGAATTTAGACTCTTTTGGAGCCTTGGTCGTAATGACCATATGGCAAAGCCTTGTGTAAAAATACCTTCTATTCTAAATTTGGAGTTTGGTACCATAGATAGATACTAATGCCTGATGAATTGTAGTTTCACTTTTTAGTTGTTGCAAGGCAATTCTGGAGTTTCTCCCCAGAGTGTACGTTGTTGTCTCAAATATTGGATTCAATAATATTCCTATATAGGGTATATGCTGTTTTCAATAGCCATTTAAACCTATCAATTTTTGTGCCTCTTCCTTTTCTTGGGTGATTATATCTGTTGAAACTTGTTTATGATTGGATACAGTGTAGTTCATCCTTCTGAGGACCAGTGTATTCCTGAGAGTTTTACACTAGTACCTTCCTGCAGCTTATTAGAGTTTATAATCCAGCCTCATTCTGTTATAAAAGGAAGTATTTGTATTTTAGTGTTCTGCTCTCTTTTGTCTGTTCCAATTATAATGATGTTGACAGTATAAGATAAGATAGATTCCTCGTGTGGCTCTGTGTTAGAAAATATATGTAAATCCTGTGTTAACAGGTACAGGTGGTGTGCTATTCCTGGCTGTTGATACATCCTTGTGATAATCTAGTGAACATATATTGCCTTCCTTCCCATGAGAATGCTGTCATGGGTTGGCTTTGACTAGCAATAGGTATTGTGAAGAACCTATCACTAAAATCTATGGTTGTAATAAAATACTGTAGTAATTTTGTTAATTATTGCACGCACATCCGGTAGTGCTCTTTCCAGTTTAGGAGTAACCTTACTGATATTTCTAAAATCTACAGTGAATCTATAGGATCCATTTAGTTTTTCTAACTGGCCAATTGGGATTATTATAAGGAGAGATTGTAGGAATTAGTATGCCTTTCTCCAATAGCTCTTGTATTTTTTTAGTAATATCTTGGAAACTTCCTTTTACATTATATTGTGGGGTATTAATTACTGTACATCTGGTAACACTACTGGAGTCCATTTATCCTTTGCTAATACCAACTGTCATACATTCCTTATTTCTATTTATATGTCCATTCCCAATATGTTTTCTAAATTGGGTTGTATTAGGCATTTGTCTTGCATGGGTTCTATTTTTTCTGTTACATCTGTTAACCAAGGTTCCTGTACTAATTTTGCCTCCAAGACTTTAAATATAAACTTTTTCATTATTTTGTTCATCTTTCCTAATCTGGCTTTTAATCATTATAATTTGGGATTCAGTATCTACTAGCATTAAATATTGCTCATTTTAATAATCATCCCTAGAAACATTTGTCTCTGGTTTTGGCTAAGAGATGGAGAGTACTGAGTCCCTATAGCCAGGTAAGGTCTCTATGTATTGTCATCCTTTTTCTTTGTTTACCCTGTATTTCACTCCTTACTGCCCTAGTTATGTAAGGGGAACTAGGTGGTCTAAAGTTTTTTTCTCAATCTACCATTGCTATGGCTTCTAAAAGGTAATATTATCTACATAAACAACCTGTTCCCATTATTGAAGGAATTCCTAAAATTTTTTATCCCATTTTGTTTCTGGATTTCCCTATTGGTATAGGCTGCTGCTTTGTTTTTTTGTTGTTGTTTTATCCATTCTGATGGTGATCTCAGTTTTTCAAACCTGAACAGTGCTCTGAATGCATAATGTTTATCTTGATTTAATTCTTCAGCAGTTCTAATTATACCAATTAATTTTCCAATTGTGTCAGCACCTGTGAAAACTGTGAATAGAGCCATTCTCGTATGACTTGGTGCTGATCTTAGTATAATTTTCTTAACTTGGTCTGTTGCTACTGTTTCTAATGGACTATTGGTCTGTAATAACTGTCATAAATGATGGCCAGTAGCCCCGGCTTTATTGAGATATTCGTGGCATCCCCAGCAGTGTACAAAGTCCCTGTTTTTAAAACTGTTAAATATAAGGGCCATCTTGATTTCTAGACCCTAGATATCAATCAAATCTTTCTATTTCTGGATGTTTTTCTCCAAAATTTCCATGTATTTGATTCAATCTAGTATGATTAGATATATTTCCTAATCGTATTAATTCTCTGCCTATTAGTGGCAAATTATAACCTCCTTGGACCATAGATTTAAGAGCCACTGATTCACTTGTTTCTCCATTTTACAAGACTTACTATCTTAATTTTATGCTTTCTTGTCTGGTAAATACCCTTTTCTCTGTTACTGCAATAGAGTCATCATCATTATGGTTCTTAGTAGTTTCAGCTTTAGTCATGGGTCTCACTACCCATCCCTCTGGGTTATAGGGTCATCCAGATGGTGATCACCAACTGGCAAGGGATCTGGGTCATTGTCTGGAGGGAAAGGGTTGGGATTTGGGATCGATCTTTTAGACACAATCCTTCTGACCAGAATTTTCCCTTTAGTTCTATTTTTGTCTGTTACTTACTGCTCCCAGTAATTGAGAAGATATTTTACCCTTCTTAGCTCTTTTAACTGTATAGGATATAACTCTTCTAGTTGGGTGATCAGGACAACATTCGGAGTGTTTCCGATCCTAAATTTTTGTCTTATGAGGTCCTTGATAGTCTTCCAAGGATATTCATTTTGATCCATAATTTTCCCTTTTTGGTTGTTTAAAAGATTTTCCCACATTTTTAGTATTCTCCAACCTTTTCTCAGGTTATTTTCCCAAATATAAATGCCAGCTAAAATAAGAACATACAAAATTCCAAATAGGCAATGAGAACATGTCTAAATAGGAACTCTATATCCTTTTGATTGATTCAGGTATGATGGTTTTACATATGTGTCTTTCATGAGATTCTTCTTTATACTGGCAGACTCTCTAATAGCACCAGTGTCCTTCTTGTGACCATTTGTCCCTTTCACAGGGTTCTTCCTTAAACTGTCTGACCCTTTTGGCATCTGTGCAAAACCTGTGACCAGTATTTCCTATTGATCTTGTGGCAATTCTCACCTCCTATGAGTTTTGTTTGTGTGTTTTGTCTTATTTTTAGAATTTAGACTTTAGATAAAAGTATTACAGTTATGGCACAATAACAAGGTATTCACATTGGTATTAGAATCTTGCCATCTAGGACAATTGTTGTAAGCATCACAAATTGAAAGCAGATTTTGCATGACTATAGTTGGCTGTTTGATGCAATTTATTTGCTTGCTTAGTCACTAGCTGTCAATACTACCAATACATAATAACCAGGTCAAGGGCACTGTTTTGGTCCCACCCACAATAGGTCTCTCCCGCAGGAATGGATTAAAAGAACACAGCCTTTTCTGGGGTACGTAACAGTTTCAAACGGCACACTCCACCCTCTGGACCCTCAGAAGACATGTTCTTTCCATATGCAAAATATAGTCATTCATCATAATATCACAAAAGCCTTAAATCATTTCAGTGACAATATTAAGTACAAAGCCTCATCAAAATCAGTTACAGGTGTGGTCTGTCCTAAGGCAAAATTCTCCTCTGCCTGTGGGCCTGTGAAACTTAGAACAAGTTATCTGCTTCCAATATACAAAGGAGCAACAGTCATAGGATAAACGTTAAACCAAACAGGGGTCAAGGGTCTCAAACAGTTCTGAAAACCTGCAGGGCATACTTCATTGGTTTATAAGATCTGAGAGTCATCTATAGAAAGATGTTTTATCTTTGGGGCTTGAGAGAAGAGCAGTCCCACCCCTTCCAAGGGCTTGTGCTGCAGCTCTGCTCTCTCCAAACACTAAGGTGAGTGCTCCAACATCTCCAAGCATTGGGGTGACTGTCGTGTTCTCCTCAAGCATCTGGGTTGCAGCCAGACTCTCTGCCATCTCTGGGGCACAGGCCAGACTTTCCCCAATCCCCAGGGGATGTGCTCCAGCCTCTCTGAGACTTGGGGCAGCAGCACTCTTCCTAAACAACAGGACTCCCCTCAGTTCCCCAGGTATGTGAGAGCCCTGGGGAGCAGCATTCTTCCTGGACAATGGGGAGGAAGACCTGCCCTCTGCAAACTCTGGGGCAAACCCAGCCTTTCCACATGCATGGGTGAGTCCACTCTCCTGGCCCAAGGTGTCTTGTATCCAAACCTCAGTTTCCAAGATTCTGCCTATGAAGTCTTTTTTTCCTTCAATCTGTTTCTGTAGTCCAAGCTGGCAGTGATTCCATTCATACAGATCTCACAAAAAACTTGTTGGTTTTCCATGCAGCACACAGGTGTCCCAACCTTAGACAATGGGACTTTCCACAAATCCCTTCTGGATAGCTGTATTTCCACTCCTGATATCTGGACTCTGAAGACAGGCTGCTGGCATCCAGGGTTCCTCTATCAAACAGCAAGGCACATGGCTGGGTCTGCTGGTCTTTCTCTTCTGAGTTTCCTTGCCTTCTGTTTCTGGTTCCAGTGGCCTCCTCTCTGAGCTTCTGTGGGTGTTTTTCTCTCTAAGCTCTCTTGGCTTTTTCTGTCCTTTATCCTCTGGGTCACTTCTCAATTGAAACAATCTAATCAGAAGGTCTCACCCACAATAGGTCTGCCCCCACAGGGATGGATTAAAAGAACGTAGTGTTTTCTGGGGTACGCAGCTTCAAACCAGCAGAGGCATACAGCACATTTCAAGGTGGAGAATACTAGAGTCTTGAAAGTCCATCACCCCAACACAAGCAGGTGGGCACCTTTAAGGAGAGGTCTCCGAAGCCTCTGATGGGAGGAACTGGTCTCAGGGCAGTGATGAGAGTGGCAACAAGTCTCACAGCACAGCACGGGCACTGGAGCCAAGTCAGAGCAGCCAGGTGTCAGTCAGCCTTGACCTGAGGCTCACAGGATTGGTGTCAGCATTGGGATTTGATGCATCAGAGGTCAGGCCAGTAACATTCTTACTGAGGAGTTGTCCCTCTGGCAGGCATAAAGAGAGTCCATATATCCTCACATGGATGTCTGCTTATCACTTGTTACAAAAACATGTTTTTCTAGACTCATTTACATTCTGACTGTGGACAACATGTTTACAATATATTGGGGATTCAAGATAATTAATATCATTTCACTACAAAACAAAGTCAGAAGGAAAAATCCCTTTTCGCTAACCTCAAAAGTTTGCAGTGAGACTAAAAAAGAGATGCGATTCTTATCTGTAATTCACCTTTGAAAATAAATGTATTCCTATTTGAAAATAAATGTATTCCTGTATGTAATAATATTCAAAATGCAACTTTTTCTATTTTATGATACTCTGTGGACATTTCCATTATTAAGTTTTCCTAGCAACACTGTGCATTATCCACGGTGATTTAAAGAAAATTAGTGAAATTATCCAGGATCAAAATAACAACAGATAAAATAAATTATCAATATAATATTTACAGAGATAAAACATAGAGGAGGGTGATTAATTATAGCAGTTTATGTTTTCACTTGAAGAACTTCAGAATACTTTGTAAACAATAAAATTTACCATTCCTTATAGAATTTATTGTGTTTATTTTCTTTCAACTTGCCTCATTAAATGAAATAAGCCATTTAACTTCCCAGGGCACGTCATTAAACTAACTCTAAGATGTCTTGTTAGAGGTAATTTAGCCAAGAAAAACTCAATATTGTATTCATTAACATCCCTTTGGTCAATGAGATTTTGGTGGATTTACACATACACTAATCCAGAACATGTAGTAGACCTGAATGAAGCAAAGAAATTGTATCTTAAATCCTGAATCACCTGCTCAGTTAGCATTAAATCAGGCTGGGGCTGTGACTTTTTCATTTGCTCAGATTCTCAATTCAATGTACAAAAAGACAATTTTGCCTAAGGCTCAGTACACTTAATTTACTGCTACACTCAAATGTTACCGAATCATAGAAGGCTATATTTTCTTTAAAACTACCACATGAATGATTCTATATGAATGACATGATTATTTCAAGGAAGTTTCAGAAATGAATGACTAATACTTTGTGTTCAATATAGTAACTATGATGTCATTCACAGTTCTTTAAATACTGTTTGCTAGCCCTTTAATTGTGCTATAATTGCAAATATTTTCTCCACTTTGTCATTTGTATTTTGATTTGGGTTATGGTGTTTTTGCCATGCAGAAGTGTTTTTTTTTTTAATATAGTAAAATTTCTCAGGTTTTAATTTACATCTGGATTTTAAGTCATTTTTAGAACGCCTTTTTTACATATAGGTTATTGAGGAACCTATGCATGTCTCTTTTTAATACTTGTACACTTTTTGTTTGGATTTTTTAAATTTAGGTCCCTGATCCATTTGGAGTTTTCTTAATGTGTGCTAAGGGACATGGATCTTCATCTTTATCTTTCTCAAAATGGCTATTCAGTAGTCTAGCACTGGAAAACTAAAAAGCTATCTTCCTATGATGCCACCTTTAACATATACTTAATTTCCACATGTTCTTTGCTCTATTTCTGAACTTTCTATTCTCTTCTCATCTATTTATGGCCAGTACTATAGTGCTTTCATTATAGAGGCTGTCTCATACATATTTTTTCAATTCAGTTTTATTGAGATATATTCACATACCTACAGTCATCCACAGTGTACAATCAGTTGTTCACAGTACCATCATATAGTTGTGCATTCATCACACCAATCACTTTTTGAACATTTTCCTCACTCCAAAAAATAAAAATAAAAATAAAAATAAAAATAAGAATGAAAATATAAGTCAAGAAGAACACCCAAAACCTACCATTCCCCCATCCCCCCTATTATTCATTTAGTTTTTGTTCCCATTTTTCTACTCATCTGTCCATACACTGGATAAAGGGAGTGTGAGCCACAAGGTTTTCACAATCACACAGTCACACCATGTAAGCTACATAATCATACAACCGTCTTCAAGAATCAAGGCTACTAGGGTGCTGTCTAACAGTTTCACATATTTCTTCTAGCTATTCCAACACATTAAAAACTAAAAAGTGTTATCTATATAATGCATAAGAATAACCTCTAGAATGACCTCTCAACTCTACTTGAAATCTCTCAACCACAGAAACTTTATTTTGTTTCATTTCTCTTCCTTCTTTTGTCAAGAAGGCTTTGTCAGTCCCTTGATGCTGGGCTCAGCCTCATCCCTGGAAGTCATGTTCCACGTTGCCAGGGATATTTACACTCCTGGGAGTCATGTCCCATGCAGGGGGTTGGGCAGTGAGTTTACCTGGCGAGTGGGCTTAGAGAGAGAGAGAGGCCACATCTGAGCAACAAAAGAGGTTCTCTGGGGGAGACTCTTAGGCACAATTATAAGTAGGCTTAGCCTCTCCTTTGCAGTAACAAGCTTCATAAGTGCAAGCCCCAAGATTGAGGGCTTGGCCTTCTAAATTGATAGTCTCCAGTGCTTGTGAGAATACCAGTAATTCCCCAGGTGGGGAAGTTTAACATTTCCACATTTTCTCCCAGTCCCCCAGGGGGGCTTTGCAAATACATTATTTTTCTCTGCCCAACTAACTTTGGAATATATTGGTGTTTCACACTAACTTGTACAAACCAACCAGATCTCACTCCCTATTCAAGGTTCCATGTAATTATGGTGTTTGAATAAACTGACCAATGAGGAAAAATTATTTAGTGTGCTACAGAAAATATAGATTCTGCACCAAATAAATATCTCTTCCTTTGGTCAATATCATCCTTTACCGTTTAGTCTGATTTACCTTAGTCCTAACCAGAGCCGCTTCATTCAAATCTCTAATTGATGCCTGAACTCTTTTTCAGCTTTTTTAACAGTTGCTGTATGGAATAATACTGACATTCATAGCTGCCAAACTCTAGCTCTGAGTCTCAGGTGTCACACAGATACCCAAAGTTCCAGAGACTTACCAGGTTATACACAAAGAGCTCAGCATCTCAGAATTTAGAGATAGCCATTACAACTCAAGAATAGCTGTGACAGCTATAAGAGCTTACAATCTAGGGATCTTTAAAATAAGCCTTCCCCTGATAACCTATGCTCTAAGATTCAACTCTCAAGAGTTTGCACATTAGAGTTAGTCTGTATGAGTGAGGGTTTATAATATCTGTCTTTTTATTTCTGGTTTATTTCACTCAAAATGCTGTTCTTAAGATCCATTCACCTATTTGCATGTTTCACAACTTCATTCCTTCTTGCAGCTGCTCAGTATTCTATTGTATGCATATACCGCAGTTCACTGTTCTGTTCATCAGTCAATGTACCCTTAGGCCACCTTCATCCATTGCAAATCATGAATACTGCCGCCAAAAACACCAGTATGCAAATGTCCATTCATATCTCTGCTCTCAGTTTCTTCCAAGTATATATTCAATATTGGGGTTGCAGGTCCTTATGGAAACCCCATACTTAGCTTCTTGTGGAACCACAACACTGCCTTCCAGATGGGCTGTACATTCTACTTCCTCACCAATAGTGAATAGGTACATCCCTTTCTTTCCACATTTTCTCCTGCATTTATATCCCACTGTTTATTTTTTTCACTGCAATTTTTTATTAACTTTATCAAAATATTTAAAAAAATTTTGAAACAAAAGAAAGCAAAGGAATAAAAACAAATATCCTAAAATAACTTCCTTATTTCCAGTATGCTCTTATCATACCATAAAAATATTAATGAACCATAGTCATTCCTGAGCATTCCCATATCATTAAGATTACTCTTAATATCTCATCTGTTCTTATTATATTATTGTTCCCCTTTCACTAGCTGATGTCAATCTCTAGGTCCCCTGTATTCTAAAATATAAGACACTTGTTTTACATTTTTCACAGAGTTCACATTAGTGGTAACACACAATGTCTCTCCTTTTGTAACTGACTTATTTCACTCAACATTATGTCCTCAAGTTTCATCCATGTTGTTATATGCTTCACTACCTCGTTTCTTCCCACTGCTGCATAGTATTCCAATGTATGTATGTACCACATTTTGTTTGTCCACTCATTTGATGTAGGACATTTGGATTTTTTCCATTTCTTGGCAATTGTGAACAATGCTGCTAAGAACATCGGTATGCAAATATCTGTTTATGTCACTGCTTTCTGGTCCTCTGGGTAAATACCAAGAAGTGAAATTGCTTGGATCTTAGGGCAACTCAACACCTAGTTTTCTGAGGAACTGCCAAACTGTCGTCCAGAGTGGCTGTACCATTATACAGTCCCACCAACAATGAATAAGCGTTCCAATTTCTTCACATCCTCTCCAGCATTTGTAGTTTCCTGTTTGTTAATGGCAGCCATTCTTATTGGTGTGAAATGATACCTCATTGTGGTCTTGATTTGCATCTCCCTAATAATTAGGAAAGATGAACACTTTTTCATGTGTTTTTTAGCCATTTCTATTCCCTCTTTGATGAAATGTCTTTTCATATCTTTTGTCCATTTAATAACTGGGCTATTTGTACTAATGTCATTGAGTTATAAGATTTCTTTATATATACAAGATATCCATCTCTTATCAGATAGATGGTTTCCAAATATTTTCTCCCATTGAGTTGGCTATCTCTTTACCTTTTTGACACATTCCTTTGAGGTACAGAAACATTTAATTCTGAGAAGTTCCCATTTATCTATTTTTTTTCTCTTTGGTTGTTTGTACTTTAGGTGTCAGGTCAGAGAAACAACCTCCTAATACCAGATCTTGAAGATGTTTCCCTACATTATCTTCTAGGAGTTTTATGGTGCAGTCTCTTATATTGAGATCTTTGATCCATGCTGAATTAATGTTTTTGTGTAGGGTGTAAGGGTAGGGGTCCTCTTTCATTCCTTTAGATATAGATACCCAATTCTCCCAGCCCCATTTGCTGAAGAGGCTGTTATGTCCCAATTCAGTGGCTTTTGGGGCATCATCAAAAATTCCCTGTAATTTTATATAGATATAGTCACATACCATACAATCATCCATACTGTACAATCAGTTGTTCACAGTATCATCATACAGTTGTGCATTCATCACCACAATCAGCCCTTGAACATATTCATTACTCCAAAAAATTTAAATAAGAATAATAAAAAAGAGAAAAGAAAAAATAAATACAATAACATTTTTTATTAACTTTATCAAAAAATAAAAAAAAACATTTCCAAACAAAATGAAGCAAAGGAATAAGAAGAAGATAACTTCATTGCTTCCAATATATCCCCCTTATATCCCCCTCTCATAGACATTTAACCTTGGTATATTTCCTTTGTTACAATTAATGGAAGCATATTACAATGTTACTGTTAACTATAGACTATAGTTTGCATTGACTGTATTTTTTCCCAATACCATCCCATTTTCAACACATTGTAAAGTTGACATTCATTTCTTCACCCACATGTAAAAACACTTTTATATTTGTACATTTAATCACCATCGTTGACCACTCTAGGTTTCACTAAGTTATACAGTCCTTGTCTTTATCTTCCATCTTTTCTTCTGATGTCATACATGCCCCTAGCATTCCTTATTCAACTGTATTCAGTCATCTTTGTTCAGTGTACTTACAATATTGTGCTACCATCACACAGTGTTGTGCTATCCATTTCTGGATCTATACAGTCAATCCTGTTGAACATTCTATACTCCTTCAGCATCAAATGCCTGATCTCTACCCTCTTTCTATCTCCCAAAAACCTGTGTTCTCAGCTTTAACTCTCAAAGTTTGTTCATTAATATTAGTTAATATTAGCAAGACCATACAGTATTTATCCTTTTGTTTCTGGCTAATTTTGCTCAACATAATGTCCTCAAGGACTCACTCCAGAGTGACTGCACCATTCTACATTCTCAACAACAGTGAATATGTGTTTTTCCACATCCTCTCCAGCATTTGTAATCTTCTGTTGTTGTTGTTGTTGTTGTTGTTTTTATATAATGGCCATTCTGGTAGGTGTGAGATGATATCTCATTGTGGTTTTGATTGGTATTTCCCTAATAGCCAGTGAAGTTGAGCATCTTTTCATATGTTTTTGAGTCATTTGTATTTCCTCTTCAGAAAAGTGTCTGTCCATATCTTTTGTCCATTTTTTTTAAAATTCAGTTTTATTGCAATATATTCACATACCATACAGTCATCCATGGTGTACAATCAGCTATTCACAGTACCATCATATAGCTGTGCATTCATCACCCCAATCTATTTTTGAACATTTTCCTTACACCAGAAAGAATCAAAATAAAAATAAAAAAGAAAAATAAAAAAGAACACCCAAATCACCCTCCCATCCCACCCTATTTTTCATTTAGGTTTTGTCCCCATATTTCTACTCATCCATCCATACACTGGATAAAGGGAGTGCGATCCACAGGGTTTTCACAATCACACTGTCACCCCTTGTAAGCTATATTGCTATATAATCATCTTCAAGAGTCAAGGCTACTGGGTTGGAGTTTGGTAGTTTCAGGTATTTACTTCTAGCTATTCCAATATATTAAAACCTAAAAAGTGTTATCTGTGTAGTGTATAAGAATGTCCACCAGAGTGACCTCTGGTGAGTTTACCTGCCAAGTAGGCCTGGAGAGAGAGAGAGGCCACATCTGAGCAACAAAAGAGGTTCTGAGGGGGAGACTCTTAGTCACAATTATAAGCAGGTTAAGCCTCTTCTTGCAGCAACAAGCTTCATAGGGGCCAGCCCCAAGACAGAGGGCTCAGCACATCAAGCGATCAGTCCCCAATGTTTGTGAGAACATCAGCAACAAGCCAGGCGAGGAAGTCCAACACCTCTGCATTCTCCCCCAGCTCTTTCGGGGGGAGGGCGAATATATATTTTTATTCTCCACCCAAATTACTTTAGGATGTTTTGCTATTTCATTCTAATCTATACAGACCTACCTTAGCTCACTTCCTATTCAAAGTTCCATGTAATTGTACGGTTTGAACAAACTGACTGTAGAAGTTATATTGTTTAGAAAATATAGATCCTACACCAAATAAACATCTCTTCCCTTGGTCTCACATGAAAGTTGAAGCTTGAACACAGTTTCAACCTTTACCCTTTGACCTGATTTGTTCTTGTCTTAACCAGATCTGCTTTATTCATAGCTCTAATTGAAGTCTGTTTTGCCCATTTTTTAATTCAGTTGTTTGTCTTTTTGTTGTTGAGTTGTAGGATCTCTTTATATATTCTGGATATTAAACCTTTATCTGATATGTGGTTTCCAAAAATTGTCTCCCATTATGTATGCTGCCTTTTTACTTTTATAACAAAAAGTTTTATAACAAAAATGTTTAATTTTGAGGAGATCCCATTTATCTATTTCTTCTTTTCATTGCTCACATTTGGATGTAAGGTCTAGGAAACCACCTCCTATCACAAGATCTTTAAGACATTTCTCTATATTTTCTTCTAAAAGTTTTACGATCTTAGTTCTAATATTTAAGTCTTTGGTCCATTTCAAGTTAATTTTTGTATAATGTGTGAGATAGTAGTCCTTTTTCATTCTTTTGCATATGGATTTCCAGTTCTCCAAACACCATTTATTGAAGAGGCTGCTCTGTCCCAGTTGTGTTGGCTTGACTGCCTTATCTAAGATCAACTATCCATAGATGAGAGGGTCTATTTCTGAACACTCAATTCAATTCCATTGGTCATTATATTTATCTTTATGCCAGTACTATGCTGTTTTGACCACTGTAGCTTTGTAATATGCTTCAAAGTCAGGTAGTGTGAGACCTCCCACTTCATTCCTCTTTCTTAAGATATTTTTGGCTATTTGGGGCACCCTGCCTTTCCAAATAAATGTGGTTATTGGTTTTTCTGTTTCTGCAGAGTAAGTTGTTGGGATTTTAATTGTTATTACATTGAATCTATACAGCTTTTTAGGAAGAATTGACATCTTAACTGTATTTAGTCTTCCAATCCATGAACACGGTACTTCATTTTTTTGTTTGTTTGTTTCTTTGTTTTAATGTCCTGTTTGATTCCTTTCAGCAATTTCTTTTAGTTTTCTGTGTATAGGTCTTTTGTGGCCTTGGTTAAATTTATTCCTAAATTCTTGATTCTTTTTGCTGGTATTGTAAATGGAATTTTTTCTTGATTTCCTCCTCCTGTTGCTCATTACTGTCATATGTTTTAATATCTGGTAGAGCTAGCTCCCACTTGGTTTATCTTTTTCATTATTGTTCTTGTTATTCTTGGATGTGTATTTTTCCACATGAAATTTAGTATTTTCTGGTTGCATAGCAATACTTTATCAATATTTTATTGAATTGTATAAAATTTACAAATTAGTTTTGGGAGAACTGACATTTTTATGATGTTGACTTGTCCTGTCCAAGAACAAAAGAGGCATTTTCTTTACACAAATTTATTTTTCTTTTATGAGTATATAATTTTTTTTCACATAGGTTTTGCTCTTCTTTTATTGAATACATTTCTAAGTATTTTATTTTCTTTGGCTATTGGAAATGGGATTTTCTCTACCATTTAAATTCTAATTGGCTATTATTTATGTGTATGAAAGTTTATTGATTTTATGATTTAATTTTGTATGTGCCTACCTTACTCATTTTTAAAAAATTATTTGCCTTAATAATTATTGATTCTTTTGGGTTTCTAGCTATGTCATTGTATCTTCTGTTAATAGAAAATCTTTTACTCTTTTATTTATAGTCTAACTCACATACCTCTATTTGGTTTCTGCTATTTAATTGCCTTGAGCAATATAGCCTAGTACAATGTTAAAGAGGAGAGGAGGGAATTGGAATATTTGCCTTATTCCTGATCTTAGTATTTACACACAAACACACACACTCTTACAGACACACACACACCCTTACACATACACACATACACGTGTACACAAACGTACAGACTGAGAGAGAGAGAACTAATCTTGCATTCCTGAAATAAATATCACTTGGTTGGGTAACTATATTATTTTCTACGGTGTTGTTGGGTATGCATTTCTCTTCACTAATGTTTTATTTGTTTGTCCATAACTTTCTTATTGGTGCTTCATTATTTAATGTACTTATTGATATTAAACTTGCTTTTAAGAAGTTGGGGGATTTTTCATCATTTACTCCACTCAGAACATTTTATGTAGCATTGCAACTCTATACTCTTCAGAGGTTTGGTAGAATTCTTCTGGGGAACATCTGGGCCTGGTGCTTTATTGTAGTTTCTTAATAGCTTTCTCTGTTTCTTCCACAGAAATTGTTGCGGTTAAACTTTCCATCTCTGAGACCAATGTTGGTAAATGTTATTTTTCTACAAATTTATGTTTCAACTACATCTTCAAATTTATTTGCATTGAGGTTTTCAAAGTAGGTTGCTCAGTTATGTTTTAATATTTTTTTGTTTCAGTCTTATTACTCTTATTTCATTTCTTCATTGTACGTTTGTTGTGTTTTCTCCTTTTTTATTAAATTAGATAGAGATTTGAATATTTTGCTGTTTTTCAAAGGAATAGTTTTAAAAAAATTTGTTAGAGCAATCACTTTTCTGTACTTTCCTCATTAATTTCTAATTTTGGCTTCACTCTTTCCTTCATTGTGCTTTATTTTGGTTTAGTTTATTGTTGTTTTTCTAGTTTATTTTTGAATTAGGAATGAATGCACTTATTTTCATTTTTCAATTTTCTTGATATGATCTTAAGGCAATACTTTTATTATTTCCCATAAATACTAATATTTAGAGTTTCCATTTTCATTATTTTAAAAAATAATTCTTTAATATGAGTTTTTATATCCTCTTTCACCCAGGAGTTTAATAGAAGGTTTTCAAATTGCCAAGAGGAAAGATGATTTTTGTTTCTTGAGTCAGTTATTAATTTATAGTTTTGATTGTATTGTGATATGAGAGTATTGTTTATAGTATTTCTTCTTCATGGAAGATAGTGATACTTTTTTGACTTAGTATATAATTAATTTTTGCTAAACGTTTACATTAAAGAAGTTTTATTGTCTGTTATCAGAATATAAAATTTTATATATATCCACAAGGTCTACTAATTCATTATGTTGATTAACTCTTCTATATCCTTACTTAAATTTTGTCCTTACATGTGTGATAAAATAGCCTGTTATGTGATAAAAATATCCTATTATTAGTATTTGCATCCAATTCTCCTCCTATCTTCTGCTTTCTAAAGGTGGATGCTGTGTTATTTGGTACATAGATATCTGTACTAAGTTATAGCCATATTGTCAAATGTGACTTTTAGGATTAAAATATGTCCTTCTTTGTCATGGTTTAATGTTTTTGACTTGAGTCCTTCTTGTCTGATACTAGGATTACAAACCCTTCCTCCTTCTTATTGTATTTGCTTGATATATCTTTGCTTTGCTTAGTTTTGAACTTTTCTGTGTCACTTCATTTTGGGTTGTTTCTTGTGTATACAGAATTGGGTACTGCTTTGTGAACCAATTTAAAGATCTTCTTCTAATAGCTAAGTTAATCTCATTCACTTGCTTATAGATAAATATGTTTGGTTGATTGATAAAGTAGCTATGCTTGGTCACTTTGATGGTTTAAAGCTGAATATACCTCAGAAAAGATCATGTTCTTAATGCTAATCCATTCCTGTGGGTGTAAACTTATTATAGGTGGGGACTTTTGATTAGGTTTTTTCAGTTTAGGCATGCCTCAAGTGGGTCTTAATCCTCTTATTGGGGTCCTTTATAAGAGATGAAATTCAGAGAAGCACATCTTGAGAAGTTCAGAGAGAAAAGCCAGAAAAGCTTGGAAAGGACATACAGAAAACAGAGAGAAACCCCAGAAACAGGGAACAAGTCACTGAAGCCAGATGCTGGAAGCCACAAAACCCAGGAGAGAAGGGAGAGACCAGCAGACATCACCATGTGCCTGGCTATGTCATAGAGGAACTGAGGATTGCCAGTAGCCAGTCTTGGGGGAGAAGTTATTGTCTTGTTGATGCCTTGATTTTGACGTTTTCACCAACTTCAGAACTGTAAGTTTATAAGCTAATAATCCCCATTGTAAAAGCCAACCCATTTCTGGTATATTGCTATTTTATAACTTTGTAAACTAAAACAGTCACCAACTTTGTCATATTATTTTATCTTATAATAACTGTGTGCATTATGTAATATTTACTGCATTTCTTTCCATATAATGTGTTTTCTTTGCTCTTTTATATATTTTTAAATTTATTATGGCATTAGGGAAGATTTGCATTTTTTCCTGTTGGTTACCTTTCTTCTTCTACCATTTTAAATGCCCTTAGTCCTGTATTTTTCAATATGACCTTTTAGTACCTGGTTTGTCAGTTTGTAATGATATGCCTATACAAAAATCAATCTCTCTTTCTTCTCCCAATTTTTAATTTTATTATTTCTCTTTTGTCAGTACATATGATATTCATATATTATTCTACCACTCTTGTCCCCACATCTGTGTTATTCTTAGATCTACAGTATATATGTTCACCATTAGCCTTTTGTTCATATTTTCCCAGTTAATTCTTATTTGGATGATTTTGTAAAAGATGTGAGGTATGAGGTTGTTGCTTTAGGTATTATGTTAAATATAAACAACTTGTCATAGTCAACTAGTGTCAAGGTTTTATCATTTTAGGGAACTTCCAGGGAAAATGGTGGAGTAGGGAGCTCCAGGACTCACTCCTGCTCCGAAACAGCTAGTAGACAGGCAGGAACTGTCCTAAATAACTGTTCTGGGGCTCCGGAGCCCAGGGGAGCACTGTACAGCATCCAGGGAAGTACAGGAAGGAAAGGCTGAGAAAATGTGGAAGAGAACTGTGAGTAGTTCCTCCGTGGCAGCTGCCAGTGCCCATCCCTCACTCTTGAAGCAGGCCACCCTGGGGTCTGGTCCCTGGCTGAGTGCTGGTGGACAGAGAAGGATGTGGAAGTTTTCTTCCTCAAGAACAGGGGAAGGGGGGTGCTGAGAGCCAAGCACTTATCTTGGCTTTTGATCGGTGAATTCAGATTGCGGGTCCTGGCTCTGAGCTGCTGTTTCAGCCCGCCCCACCCTTTGCCATTGTTTCAACCCCACCCCTGACAGAGGCAGTGGCAATGGGGGTTTACAGACACAGTACCTTCTTAGGGCTGTAGGAAATAGTCTGCTGAAGAGTGGCATCTACTATGCAGGCCAGGAAAGCACAGCTTAGGGGAGTCATCAAAAAGACTTCTGTCATCTTTCCTGACCCTCTCCCCAGGGCTCTTTGGAGTTGGTCTGCACCCCCTTTGTGAGTCCCTGGCCCTATTTTGGCTGGATAATGCTGACTTGGGAAAGTTCCCTCTGGAGTGATCCTCTTCCCAGATTTTCCCCTCCAGGCAAAAGCAGCTGAAGACAATGAAAAAAATGTAAACAAAAAAACAAACAAAAAACTATAGAGGTGAAACAACAAACAGAACAGATCAAGATTCTCAGAGAAGGAACAGAGGAAAGGAAGCTCTCTTCCGAGGGTGAAACAGTTGCACAAATAGGGAACCTTAAAAATTGTACTGCATATCCAGGTAAGAATCATATGAAGAAGAGCTGGAAAACTCTGAGCAGTTAAACACGGGCAATTCTAAAGGTCTAGAAAAAGTTGAACCATGTATCGAAGAAAAGCCTTAACACAAAGCCAATCAACAAGAACACCCTACACAAGAGAGAGAAACTGACCTTCAGAGTAAACTCATCAAGATAATCAGACTGCTAGACATCTGCAAAACCTTACAAGCCATACTAAGAAACAGGAAGATATGGCCCAGTGAAAGGAACAAATTAAACCTCAGAAGAGAAGCAGAATTTGAAATAACTAATCAATGATGTTCAAAAAATGTCCTAAATCAATTCAAGGAGATTAAGGAAAATACGGCTAAAGAGATAAAGGATATTAAGAAGATATGCTGTGAGCACAAAGAAGAATTTGAAAGTATAAAAAGAAACATAATGGAAATAATGGTAACGAAAGACACAATTGAGAGAGATGAAAAATACACTAGAGGCATACAACAGCAGATTTGAACAGGCAGAAAAAAGAATCAGCAAACTAGAAAAACAGGACATTCGAAATCCTACAGACAGAAAAACAGGTAAGAGAAAAGAATAGAAAAAAACTACTTGTTAAATTGCACTTGGAAAATTATCACTTTTATGTATATATTTTATATTCTACAATAAAAATTTTTTTTTAATTGAGCAGGGTCCCAGGGATTTGAATGACACCATAAAGCATGCAAAAAAAAGTGCATCATGGATTTTCCAGAAGGAGAAAAGGGAAAAGGGGCAGAAAGAATATCTATAGAAATAATGGCCGCAAATTTCCCAACTCATAAAAGTCATAAATATACATGTCCAAGAAGAGCAATGTACTAAATACAGAATAAATTCTAATAGACCTACTCTGGGACACATCACATACTAATCAGAATGTCAAATTCCAAAGATAAAGAGTGAATACTGAAAGCAGCAAGAGAAAAGAAATTTGTCACACACAAGAGAATTGCAGTTAGACTAAATGCCGATTATACATCAGAAACTATGGAGGCAAGAAGGCAGTGGTAAGATATGTTTAAGGTACTGAAAGAGAAAAACTGCCAGCCAAGAATTCTTTTTTCAGCAAAGCTGTCCTTCAAAAATGAGGGAGAGTTTAAAATATTCACAGATATATAGAAACTGAGAGAGTTCATCAACAAGAGACCTGCCCTACAAGAAATAGTAAAGTGAGTTCTGCAGGCTGAAAGGAAAAGTCAGGAGAGAAAGGCTTGGAGGAGAGTATAAAAAACTTATCAGTAAGGGTAACAAAAATGGTAAAGAGAGGCAAAAATAAAATATGCCATAAAAACCAAAGGATAAAATGGTTAAACTAAGCACTTCCTTTACAATAATAACATTAAATATTAATGGACTAAACTCCCCAATCAAAAGACACAGATTTGCAGAAAGGATTAAAAAGTATGATCCAACTATATACTGCCTACAAGAGACTCATTTAGACCCAAAGACACAAATAGATTGAAAGAAAAAAGTTGGAAAAAGATATTCCAAGCAAACAGTTACAAGAAAGAGCTGGGGTAGCTATACTAATATCAGACAAAATAGACTTCACATACAAAAATGTTATGAGGCAAAGAAGGACAATATATAGTAATGAAAGTGTGATCCACCAAGAGGAAATAACAATCATAAATATTTATACACTTAACCATGGTGCCCCAAAACACACAAGGCAAACCCTCTGAAGGGAGAAATAGGTGCTTCTACAGTAATAGTTGGAGACTTCAATATACCACTCTCATCAATAGATAGAATGCCTAGACAGAGGATTAATAAAGAAACAGAACTTGAGATTTATGATAAATGAAACAGACCTAACAGAAATATACAGAACATTGTACCCCAAAGCAGCAGATTATAGATTCTTCTCAATTGCTCATGGATCATTCTTCAGGATAGAACACATTTTGGGTCAAAAATAAGGTCTCAATAAATTTAAATAGACAGAAATTATACAAAGCACTTTCTCTAGCCATAAGGGAATGAGGCTGGATATCAATAACAGTTGGAGAACTGTAAAATTAACAAATATATGGAAGTTAAACAGCACACTCTTAAATAATCAGTGGGTCAAAGAAGAAATTACAAGAGACATCAATAAATATCTTGAGATGAATGAAAGTGAGAACACAACATTTCAAAACTTACGGGATGCAGTTAAGGCAGTGCTGAGAAGGAAATTTATAGCTGTAAACACCTACATTAAAAAGAAGAAAGTGCTAAAATCAAAGACCCAACCGCACACTTGGGGAACTAGAAAAAGAAAAATAAATTAATCTCAAAGGAAGCAGAAAGAAAGAAATAACAAAGTTAGAACAGAAATAAATGAAATTGAGAATAAAAAGAAAACAATAGTGAGAATTAAGATAACCAAAATTTGGGTCTTTGAGAAGATCAATAAAATTGACAAACCCTTAGCTAACTGACAAAGGAAAAAGAGCAGAGATGCAAATATCAGAAATGAGAGGGGAAGGACATTACTACTGACTCCATAGAAATAAAAGGATCATAACAGGATACTATGAACAACTGTATGCCAACATATTAGACAATTTAGATGAAATTGACACATTCCTAGAAACACACGAACAACCTGTACTGACTCCAGAGGAGACTGAAGAACTCAACAAACCAATCACAAGTAAAGAGATTAAATAAGTCATTAAAAACCTGCCAACAAAAAAAAGTCAAGGACCAGATGGCTTCATAGGTGAATTCTACCAATCATTCCAAGAAGAATTAATATCAATCCTGCTCAAATTCTTCCAAGAAACTGAAGAGGAGGGAACACTACTTAACTCATTCCATGAGGCCAACATCACCATAATACCAAAGCCAGATAAAAATACTACAAGAAAAGAAAACTACAGACCAATTTCTCTTATGACTATAGATGCAAAAACCCTCAACAAAATACTTTGCAAATGCAACCAACAACACATCAAAAGAATTACACACTGTGATCAGGAGGGTTTTATCCAAGGTATGCAAGGGTGGTTCAATACAAAAACATCAATTAATGTAATATACCACATTAACAAATCAAAGAGGAAAAACCACTTGATCATGTTGATTGATGCAGAAAAGGCATTTGACAAAATCCAAGATCCTTTCTTGATAAAACACTTCAGAAGATAGTCATAGAAGGAAACTCGCTCAACGTGATAAAGGGCCCATGTGAAAAACTCACAGCTAATATCCTATTCAACAGTGAGAGACTGAAAGCTTTTGCTCTAAGATCAGGAACAAAACAAGGAGGCCCACTGTCACTACTGCTATTCAACCTTGTACTAGACGTTCTAGCAAAGGCAGTTAGCGAAGGAGAAGGAATAAAAGGCATCCATATTGGAAAGGAAGAAGTAAAACTCTCGCAATTTGCTGATGACATGATCTTGTATAAAGTCTCGAAAAATCTACAACAAAAGTGCTGGAACTAAGTTCAGCAAAGTAGTGGGATTCAAGAGCAACATGCAATACTGTTTCTAGATACTAGTGATGAGCAACCTGAAGAGAAAATCAAGAAAAAAATTCCATTTACAATAGCAACTAAAAAATCAAATATCTTGGAATAAATTTAACCAAGGATATAAAGAACTTGTACACAGAAAAGTACAAAATATTTCTAAAAGAAATTAACTAAGAGCTAAATAAATGGAAGGACATTCTGTGTTCATAGATTGAAAGACTAAATATCATTAAGATGTCAATTCTACCCAAATTGATTTAATTGATTTACAGATTCAATGCAATCCCAATGAAATTTCCAAAAGCCTACTTTCCAGTAATGGAAAAACCAATTATCAAATTTATTTGAAAGGGTAAGGTTCTCTGAATATCCAAAACCATCTTGAAATAGAAGAGCAATGTTGGAGGACTCCCACTTCCTGACTTTAATGCATATTAGAAAGCTACAGTGATCAAAACTGATGGTACTAGCATAAAGATAGATATATTTACCAATGGAATCTAATGGAGAGTTCAGAAATAGACCCTCTTATCTTGTCATATCTATTTACAAGGCTGCCAGTCTACTCATCTGGGACAGAATGTTCTCTTCAACAAATATTGCTGGGAGAACTGAGCCATATGAGAAAGAATGAAAGAAGAACCCTATCTCACACCTTAAATAAAAATTAACTCAAAATGTATCAAAGACCTAAAAATAAGAACCAGAACCATAAAACTCCTAGGAAAAAATGTAGGGAAGCGTCTTCAAGATCTTGTGGTAGGAAATGATTTCTTAGATTTTTATACCCAAAGCACAAGCAATGTAAAAATAAATAAATAAATAAATAAAGGGACTTTCTTAAAATCAAAAAAACTTTTGTTCTTCAAAGGACTCTGTCAAGAAAGTGAAAAGGCAACTTAGTCAATTGGAGATAATATTTGGAAACCACATATCTGATAAGGGTTTAATATCCAGAATATATGAAGAAATCCTACAACCGGCAATAAAAAGACAAACAACCCAAACAAAAACTGTGCAAAAGACTTCAATATAAATTTTTCCAAAAGGAAATACAAATGGCTAAAAATCACATGAAAAGATAGCTATTAGGCAAATGCAAATCAAAACCCCTATAAGATATCATTTCACACCTACTAGAATGGCCATTATTTAAAAAACAGAAAACTACGTGTTAGAGAAGATGTGGAGGAATAGGAATGTAAAATGGTGAAATGGCTGTGGAAGATAGTGTGGTGATTCTTCAGGAAGTATAGAATTGCCATATGACCTGGCAATCCTGCTACTAGGTATAAACCCAAAAGTACTGCAAGCTGGGACTCAAACTGACATTTGGACACCGTTGTTCATAGTGGCATTATTCAGAATTACCCAAAGATGGAAGCAAACTAAGTGCCTGTCAACCAAAGACTGGATAAACAAAATGTGGTATACACATGTGATAGAATATTATTCAGCTGTAAGAAGGAATGAAGTCCTGATGCATGCAACAACATGGGTGAACCTTGAGGACATTATGTTGGGTGAAATAAGCCAGAGACAGAAGGACAAATACTGTATGATCTCACTGATATGAGCTAATTATAATAAGCAAACACGTAGGGTTAGAATCTAGAATATAGGCTACCAAGGGATAGAATGGGCATAGAGCTGGGGAGTTGATGCTTAATTTGTGCATAGTTTCCATTTTCATTGATTGTAAGTATTTGGAATTGGATGGTGGTGATGTAGGTAATTGTGAGTCTAATTAACAGTGCTGAATTATGTTTATGAATGTGGTTGAAAGGGGAAGTTTTGTGTCAATACAAAACATGGTACTGTATCACCAAGTAAACCCTACTGTGGATGATGGACTGTGATTAATAGTACAAATATAAGAATGTTCCTTCATGACCTATAACAAATATATGATACTATTACAAGATGTTAATAATCAGGTAGTATATGGGAAAAAGATACCTAATGTAAACTATGGGCTATAGTTAACAGTAATATTTTAATGGATTTCTTTAGATTTGTGGTTTACTCAACTTCTTGAATCTGTAGGTCCTTTGCTAACTTCAAGAAGTTTTCAGCCTTTATTTCTTCAGGTTCTTTTCCAGCCCTGCTTTCTTTCTTTTCTCCTTCTGGGACTCCAACGTAGGCCTGAATTCTAGAACTTGGTTAGCGTAGGTGAGCATGAAGCCACACAGATTTCTGTGGTGTTTGGCTTGAGTGAAGTGATTATTTTCGAAAAGTTTTGTCTTTCTAGGCTACCCCTTTATAGGTCTTTTGGCTAGAGAGAGCAGCCTTTGTTGAGGCTTTTTTTTTTTCCTGTGCCCTTAGGTGTTTCTGTGTTGCTGGCTTCTCCAATACCTAGTCTGGGATTTATGAGGCGAAAAGAAAACTCAGGGAACTCATCGCTGTGTCACTCCTTAAGTTTTGTGATTCCTACCCAGTCTGCCTTCTTTTCTACACCTTCTAGAGTCTTCTTATGTTTCCTTTATAGACGATGTCCAGAGATTTTAGCTGTAGTTAACGGGAGGAATAGGGAAAAGTATATCTAATCGACGTCGTCTTTTCTGAATCTGAACTCCTCAGGACTGTCATTTTCATTTGAAAATGGGTTCAGTTTGAATCTAGATAGTTTTAAAGATATAAAAAAATGGAAATAGATATGCTTGGCTTTTTATTCATCAAATATTGAGAACTTAAAGTAAGAACAATAACAGCTACTTATTATAAATAGCTACTTACTAAGCACCTAGTGTGTTAGGCACTGTATCAAGCACATAAAAATAATGTATTTAATTTTCAGAGAAAACCTATGAATAGGGGTAATTGTGCTCATTTTACATTTAAGGAAGCCGAGGCTTAAAATGGTTATACAACTTCCTTAGTTTGTACATGGGGTAAAATGTAAAATTTGATTCCAAACCCATGCCAGACTCTCAATTCCTTTTTTGTTTTCAACCCCTGTGACTGCCTTTAGGACATTATATTCAAGTAAATGGAGATAGGCATACAAACTAGAATCAGATTGAGTATGAAGCTTGACTGAATTGGTAGCCTTCACCATCCTGCCTTCCAATGGCTCACACGTATTTTAAATAATATTTTACCAAACTTTAGAATGTTTATCTTCCATATTGTAGTGGAATCTCTTTCTTGGCTCTTTATCTCATGTGCAGCAGGCATAATCTCCTTCAAATCCAGAGTCAATCCTGAAAGAGCAAAGTTTATAGCGCAGCCTGTCTCCAAACCTCGAACGGGTCTTGGAACAGTCAAACTCATATGTGTGATCTAATAGCCCTTCATGACTATTATGTTCCTTCCTTCCCTCCCACCCTTCCCTTATCAGACTTCTCTATTGTAAGCCAAATCCAGGATTAGGTATTTCAGGTCCATTTCCAACAAGCTGACTTGGCTCCTGGTTTCAGCATGCTCTCTCTCACTGCCATAATTTTGATTTCCAACCCATAGTCTGCCTAGTACAACACTCTGATTATGACATGAATGACAAATTCTTCGTCTGGGGTCCTACTATCCTTGCTCCTCCTTAACAAAAGGTTGGATTTGTTGAGTGTCTGCTACCCATGACAGATCTCCTGGAAAGAGGTCTTCCTGAGTCCTGATCCAGGTTAAGACTTCCTGAAATAGGTGTTCTTCAAGACATATTGTGCCTTGAAACCATATCCTTTAAACCCATGTTCTCCAAAGAAAGGATTCACATACCCCAGGGAACATGTAGGTTCATATATTAAGGAGCCGGAAATAAATATTAGACTACATGTATTTATCAATTTTTCAGAAAAAGAAAAATAAAAAACACACACTTTCCTATTATCTAATATGTAAAATGATGTTGGTATACATGTCATGAAGAGAATGTGAGGTATCTTGAAGGAAGAGAAAAAGTTATATAATGTGAAGTCTTATAGTGGCACTCTCACTAACTGATTCATTTTCAAGCCATTCAGTATATTGTGAAGTAATGGATTTACAGAATATATGCCCTTCAGTGGTAGAATCTTTCGAATACTTTGTAAAGAAATCAGGAATGACCATGAAAATCTTTTGTACCATAAAGGAATTTGAAGATTATCCAAGATGATAGGCTTAAAAGAGTCATTGAGCTTAAAGATGAATTACACTTTTCTGTTAAAAAAAAAAGACATATGCAGATCTTTTCTGTGATAATACATGGCTGTCAGCAGTATGATTTCTAGCAGATAGTAAAAAATAAAAAATACGTATTTAATCCTGTTCCTCTAATAGAGAGTTAATTTTAACAATAATTGAGAAGATAATGACTTTTCAAAAGAACCTCAGAAAAATAGAGAACTTTGAAAATAGATGTTTGAAACTGTTACTCTCATTATGTGCTGTTTGTTGCTGAAAGGATATTAAGTATTTAAACTCTAAAGAAAAGATTTTCAGATTTGGCCACATGAAAAACTTGGGAACACAATTTCGTAACATATTAATCTTCCAAATGAAGAATTTCAAGAATTTCTTTTAAACCAATTTACTAAAATTATTAAAATCCAACATCTTCCAATTAGTTTGCTAAAGCAACTGTTTGGTATTGGGGAAAATGGAAATATATTAGCTGAATTTCAACAGAAACCTTGGCATCATTTGTGCATGTGGTTAAAGAAGTGTGTGTCATGATTTAGTAAATGCCACGTTCAAGTCCTAATTCCCAGTCCCATGAATGTGACTTATTTGGAAATAGGGTCTTTGAAGATTTGATTAGTTAAGATAAGGCCAAACTGGGTTATGATCAGCCCTAATGCAGTATGGCTGGTGTCCTTATACAAAAGAAATTTGGACACAGAGGAGCACAAGGGAGGATGCCAGTGCAGGTGGAGGCAGGGATTGGAGTGCTGCCTCTGCAAGCCAAGGAAAACCAAGCCTGATCACAGCTTGATTTTGAACTTCGCGGCTCCAGACAGTGAGACAATAAATTTCTGTTGTTTTAAGCCACCCACTTTGTGTGACTTTGTTACGGCAGCCCTAGGAAACTCAAGTTGATTTCATATATCTTTGTGAAGTAAATTTCAGTTCTGTAGCCATTCAAAACGGGACTAAGCCTAATTTAGAGCTATTTCATTTTAGCATAAAATATTAAATTGGCTTTTCAGAAATAATAAAATCTTTTTTCATCACAGTGCTTTCACTGAAAAATAATAGTGGTTATTAGATGTTGCATGAGAACAAAACAGTTTTGTATAGTTAATGAATTAGATAAAGTGAAAACTAATTTTAAAATCTCATTTAATTCTTTAGAACTGCCCTTATAATTTGTATTTTATGTGTTTTATGATATATATATATTTGCTTCTACACAATAGTACAATATACATAATAGTACTTTAGAATTTGTGGTGGGTTTCCTTATTTTTTTTTAAACTCTTTAGGATGTGTACTTAGAAAAACAAAATTACAAGTTCATTGCATTTGATGAGGCCGCTGTCCTCGCTGCCTCTCTAAAGCTAAGTGTACCCAAGACTCCACACAAACATGAGCAGGAAGCAATAAAGAAACTACTCAATACAACCCACAAACCCATGGCCAAAGCTGTTTATACACTCAGACATGCACAGACCCATAGACACACATACAAATGCAAATGTAATACTATATTAATGATTACTGAATCTAGATGGAGACTATATGGGTGTTCATGCTTTTAGCTTTTAGAATTGTTGAAACATTTGCAAGATAATATGTTTGAAGAATAAAGCTCTTTATCCATTTATCTAACATGAAAAAATCATTTTTCAATATTTATGTATTTCTTAATTACCAATTCTATTCAACAATTATTGGGCTCCTGCTACATGAAAATATTTGAAAGACAATTTTTTCTGATATTTGCCTTAATTTTCACTTCAATCTGCTAATGTATACACCATCCCTAGTTATAACTATAGCTGGAGTAGAATCTTCAGTGAGTAAGAAATGTCAAAAAATGTATTTTTTTTCCTATAAAATCTGAACTGTTCTAACACATCAGCTTTTCTAACATGAGATTCATTCTTGGCAGAATACATTCTACAGCTGCTATTTATATTCATTCCATTTTAATATTTTCTTTATCAATTTGTAAACAGGAGGCCAGAAAAAAATAATGAAAAACTCAAGAGGGTTGATGTTGCTTGAAAAAATGTGCTGAATACTCTTCACCATGGGAACCATCCAGAAGACAAAAAATGTAAGCAGATTTCCAAAACAGCCTTCCAAGTCTTTCAGTGGCATTAAAGTTGAATTTTGCATATGTATAAACTGAGAATAGAAGGTGTTGCCAGTAAAAGAGGTTTCTATATATACATTAAAGGATTTTGAGGATTTATAATAACCATTAGTATGGAGCAGTGGCAGTTTGCGATGTTTTTGAAATCTCAAGACATTTAAGTTCTGTTATAAAATGTTAATGAAACAGCTGACAAGCCAACAAAATTACAGAGGCACACATCTCTGATGAGAGAAATTTGGTGACACTGATTTGGACTCTGAAGTGGGTTTTATGAACTTATAGTAATGGACATGCCTATTATTGCCTTTGTGTTTATTGTAGATTCAATAAAGAGTTGCAAAGCTTTCTGGCAAGACATATCATCCTAACCTCTTCCATTATTCCATGTCTTTTAAAACTACGGGGAAGGGCAGAACTTGAGCTGATGTTGCTTTTACTTGCTTTAAATATGAGTGATTTACCTTGCAAAGTGAATCTAGATTGGTTTTTGTTATTTTGCTATTAGGCATTTGTAGTTCTTTATCACTGCAGGAATTCCTGGGCTTGATACTTTTTGAGGGGGAGAAAGAACATCTGATGATTATCAGAAACACTTTCACCCACCAGGGGTGCCATAGGATCAGTTGCCATAGGCACGAAGTTTAGGGGACAAGGCTAACTCATGACTATTGGGAGCTAAAGAGCACTGGGACAATTAAGACATCCCTGAAGCAGAATATTACCTTCTTCTTCACCCCCCCCCCCCCAATTTTTGATGGCTCCCTTCCCATAACTCTAGGAGAGAGCAGTAGTATCAAAAGCAGCCAGCAATTCTACTCTATACTAGGAAAGAATAACTGACTTCCAGCATGTTTAATCCTTATCTGGCTGCTAACCCAGGACGTTTACCCATTTCTTGTTGTTGTTATTGTTGTTGTTTATACCAATGAGCAATAAGGACTACTATTTTCACAATATGGCTTTTGTTGTGCTGAGTTTTACCTGAGCGAGGCACTTAGAATATTTCTCCCTTCATAAGCAAGGATACATATTTGCACATCAGCAGGCAGAGTGATAGTAGAATTCTAGAGAAATCCCAGCACACAAAGGCATATGTGTCTAAAATATTTTGTTTGTATGAATCCAAATTACTTGTCCAAGATTTAACTTCAATATTGACCTCATTAGCATTGTATTTTAAACAACTGAGTTAACTATATATACACATTAAATAATTGCATCTCAACTGATCTTTGGCAAATTTTAAAGGCATTTCAATGGAGAAATGATAGTCCTTTCAACAAATGGTGCCAGAACAACTGGATGTCTGTATGGAAAAAATGAACCTAGAGATAGACCTCACAACTTTTACAAAAATTAACTCAAAACAGATCATAGACCTAAATGTAAAATGAAAACAATAAAAGTTGTAGAAGAAAACATAGGATAAAATCTCTGTAGCCTGGGTTTTTTTAGTAAGTTTATAGGTAAACACGAAAACAATTGAACAATAAAGCAAATAGGTGGTAGATGGTGGGACCATGATTTCTCATCGTTTTAGTGAGAAGCAAGGAGAGGAGATCAGAAAAATCCATGTGGTAATGAATCATAGTTGGAGACATCAAAATGAACTCATATTTAGTTTAATGTAAGTATAAATGGTTATGCATGGTAATATTTACAGATATGTGAATACATATCATTTAGTATTCACACATACTAAATGCTTTGTTAGATGAGAAGCCTTACAAACAACAACACTTCAGTTTCAATAAGCACAACTTACCATTTTGGTATCTAATACCCTTCTCCAATAAAAGAAACCAGAACTTCTTGGAGAAATGGCTGAATCTGGGACTCAGGTAGGGAATAAGGCCAGAAAGTAAGATGAGCAACAACAAAACAAAACAAAAAACAATAAACACAATGACAGAGGTATATGAAAGGGACACAGGAACCATCTCAAAGAGTTCACAATGGTCAAATAAAAAGTAGTATTGGTCTGAGCAATAAAAAGTAATATTGGATTATAATGCAAAATACAAGTAAATATCCATATGTCCGTTCTGATATAAATAAATGATTGGAAAAATAAAATAAATGGGAGGGGGAATAAACAAATCTCTGCAGAAGATTTAAAATAATCTATGTAGATACAAAGCTGGAGCATAAATCCCTATTCCTTAAGGGTTGGCCATGCATATTGGCTTCTTTCCAAAGAGTACAGCATGGAAAGGGGACAGGGGGAGGGTAACTTTCCAGGGAGTAACTCACAAGCACAATCTCAGGCATGTGATCATGATTAATATCATGATCAGATCAGTCATGTTGATCATATTTTCTCTTGTTGCAGTGTGATGAGCATGGCACTTTAACTCGGTGGTCTTTCTCCTCCAAACTCATGATTCTAATTTAATCATAAATATCAGACAAACCCCAATTGTCTTAGTTTGCTAATGCTGCAGAATGCAAAACACCAGAGATGGATAGGCTTTTATAAAACAGGGGTTTATTTCACTACACAATTACAGTCTTAAGGCCACAAAGCGTCCAAGGTAACACATCAGCAATCGGGTACCCTCACCGGAGGATGGCCAATGGCCTCCGGAAAACCTCTGTTAGCTAGGAAGGCAGCTGGCATCTGCTCCAAAACTCCGGCCTCAAAACGGCTTTCTCCCAGGACGTTCCTCTCTAGCAAGCTTGCTCCTCTTCAAAACATCACTCCCAGCTGCACTCAGTTTTCTCCCCCCAAGTTAGCTCATTTATATAGCTCCACTGATCAAGGCCCACCCCAAATGGGCGGGGCCATGCCTCCATGGGAACATCTCATCAGAATCATCTCCCACAGCTGGGTGGGGCACATTCCAAACAAATCCAACCAGCACCAAAACTTCTGCCCCACACAAGACCACAAAGATAATGGCATTTGGGGGACACAATACACTCAAACCGGCACATTCCACCCCCTGGAACCCAAAATGGCATTATCTTTCCAAATACAAAATACGTTCATTTCACAAAAACTTAAATCATTTCAGTAACAAAAGTTAAGTACAAAATCCCATCAAAATCAGTTTAGGCTTGGTCAGTTCTAAGGCATAATTCCCCTCTAGCTGTGGATCTGTGAACCTAGAACAAGTTATGTGCTTCCAATACACAAAGGAGAGACATTCATAGGATGGACATTTCCACTGCCACAAGGAGAAACAGTAAGGAAAACAGGGTTAACAGGAGCAAAACAGTTCCTAAAACCCACAGGACAAAGTCCATTAGATTTCAAAGTCCGAGAGTCATTTACAGAACAATGTTGCATCCTTGGGGCTTGAGAGAGTGGGAGCCTAACCCTTCCCAAGGGCCTTTTCGGCAGCCTGTTCCTCTCCAAACACTTAGGTGAGTGCTCCAACATTTCCACACATTGGGGAGACCACCTTCTCAGCCCCACCCTCCTCAAACATTGGGGCAGCTCCCGGATTCCCTTCCATCTCCGGGTCACACGCTCAACCCCTTCAGAACAGTGTGGTGGCAGCCAGGCTCTCCCCAATTCCCTGGAAATGTCCTCCACCCTCTTTGGGACCTGAGGTGGCAAAACTCTTCCAGAGCATCGAGGCGGAAAGCCCGCCCTCGACCTCCAGGGCAAACTCACCCTTTCCATGCATGTGGGCTGCTCCGCTCTCCCAGCCCTAAACCTCTTGACTCCAGACCTCAACCTCCATGGCTCTGTCTTTGAAGAGATTTTTCCTTTAATTTTTTCCTTGTCTGTCTCCTCCAGTCCAGACCGGCAATGGCTCCGTCTATAAAGATCTCGCAAAAATTCTGTTGGCTTTGCATGAAGCATGCAGGGGTCAAAGCCATCAGACAATAGGAGTTTCCACAAATCCTTTCTGCTTAACTCCTTATCCAATCTTGGCTTGTCCTCAGGTTGGGCTGTAGCTTCTGGGATTCTACCCACTGGAAGCCCATAATTTTCCAAGCCATCAACTTCTGGTTTCTTTGAACCCAAGAGTTCAGTTCTAAGTTTATCTCTCTCTGCTCGCATTTTACTATAAGCTGCAAGGGGAAGCCAGGATACGTCCTCCACACGTAGTCTGCAGATCTCCTCAGCTAAGCATTCCAAGTTGTTGCTTCCAGATTCTTCCTTCCATCTGACACCAGGACTCAATTTTGCCAAATTCTCTGCCACTTTAAAACAAGGATCGCCTTTCTTCCAGTTTACAACACATTCATCATTTCTGTTCAAGTCCTCATCAGAAGTATCTTTAGAGTCCATATTTCCACAAACAGTCTCTTTAAAGCAGTTTTGGCCTTTTCTATCAAGCTCCTCACAACTCTTCCAAAAATTCCCCCTTATCCATTTAAAAAGCCTTTCCAACATGTTTGGTATTTGCAAACTCAGCAGCAAAAGCACCCCACTCTCGGTACCAAAATCTGTCTTAGTTTGCTAATGCTGCAGAATGCAAAACACCAGAGATGGATAGGCTTTTATAAAACGGGGGTTTATTTCACTACACAATTACAGTCTTAAGGCCACAAAGCGTCCAAGGTAACACATCAGCAATCGGGTACCCTCACTGGAGGATGGCCAATGGCCTCCGGAAAACCTCTGTTAGCTAGGAAGGCAGCTGGCATCTGCTCCAAAGCTCTGGCCTCAAAATGGCTTTCTCCCAGGACGTTCCTCTCTAGCAAGCTTGCTCCTCTTCAAAACATCACTCCCAGCTGCACTCAGTTTTCTCCCCCCAAGTTAGCTCATTTATATAGCTCCACCAATCAAGGCCCACCCCAAATGGGCGGGGCCATGCCTCCATGGGAACATCTCATCAGAATCATCTCCCACAGCTGGGTGGGGCACATTCCAAACAAATCCAACCAGCACCAAAACTTCTGCCCCACACAAGACCACAAAGATAATGGCATTTGGGGGACACAATACACTCAAACCGGCACACCAATTGAGGGACATCCTAAAAAATATCTGACCAGTTCTCAAAACTGTCAAGGTCATCAAAAACAAGGAAAGTCTGAGAAGTTGTCACAGCCAAAATCAGCATAAGGCGACATGGTGACTAAATTAAATGCTAAGCTGGATGGTCTCCTAGAAAGAAAAAAGACAATAGATAACAACTAATGTGAATATAATGTGAACTTTCATTAATAATGTATCAATATTAGTTCATTAATTGTGACAAATGTAACAACACAGTAGGATGTTAATATAGGGTAAACTGGGTGTTCTAGTTATTGCTAATGCTGCTGGAATGCAAAACACCAGAAATGGATTGGCTTTTATAAAAGGGGGTTTATTTGGTTACACAGTTACAGTCTTAAGGCCATAAAGTGTCCAAGGTAATACATCAACAATCGGGTACCTTCATTGGAGGATGGCTAATGGCATCTGGAAAACCTCTGTTAGCTGGGAAGGCATGTGGCTGGCGTCTGCTCCAAGTTCTGGTTTCAAAATGGCTTTCTCTTGGGACATTCCTCTCTTGGCCACAGCTCCTCTTCAAAATGTCACTCTCAGTTGCTCTTGGGGCGTTTGTCCTCTCTTAGCTTCTCTGGAGCAAGCGTCTGCTTTCAACGGCCATCTTCAAACTCTCTCATCTGCAGCTCCTCTCTCAGCTCCTGTGCATTCTTCAAAGTGTCCCTCTTGGCTGTAGCAAGCTTGCTCCTTCTGTCTGAGCTTATACAGTGCTCTAGTAAACTAATCAAGGCCCACATTGAATGGGCGGGGCCACACCTCCATGGAAATTATCCAATCAGAGTTACCACCTACAATTGGGTGGGTCACATCTCCATGGAAATACTCAGTCAAAGAATTACAATCTAATCAACACTAATACATCTGCTCACATAAGACTGCATCAAAGATAATGGCGACTGGGGGACATAACACATCCAAACTGGCACACTGGGCCTCAGGGATATGGAAACTCTCTGCATATCTTTGCAGTTTTTCTGTGAATCTAAAACTGTCCTAAAACAAAGTTTATTTTATTTTAAAATAATTGTCTTAAGGGTTCTAAGGAAGTCAAGCACATGTGTGGGAATTTGTTTCTAAATAAATTTATGTGTTCACACACAAAAATGAAGTAAACAGCACTTGATCCTTTTACAAATATATATTAGTGAAACAGGTCAATAATTTAACTGACTTAGTATTTTCTTTGTGGAACATAAATTTCAGCAGAATCCTAGATATAATAAAAATATTTAGCCTAATTTTCGCTCTTTATTGAATGGGAGAAAATGTTTTGTTGCAGAAAAAAATGTACACTATTGTGCTGAAGTGTGGTTTCTTGGAAAAGGAGAATGGCCTAAAGTTTCATATCACCTCTATTTGTGGTTTTATGACCTTGGGTGAATCACTCAATCAATCGTCACCTAAGTTTCCTCATATATAAAAGAGGAATAGTAATAGTCCATTACTCAATATTGCAAGTAAGAAGACGGGTTCTGATAACTGTGCCTATGGTGTAAAAAGTACTCTGAAAAAATTAGCTGCTGTTATAATTAATATCATTATTATTAATTAATAAATAAGAACAATCAGTTTTCTCATACATATTGCCTTAACATGGACAAATGTTTGAATATTTTGATACATAAATATAAGTTAATCAAATTCCTATAAGTGTAGCCTTATAGATGTGAAGGTCAGATAATCCCATATTGATCATGAAGACACTGAAAGGGAGAGTCCAATTGCCTCTCCTCTTCTCTGCCTTCTCTCTCTTCTGTTTTCTCTCGCGCTTTTTTTCTCTTTATCCCACCCCTTTCAAGTGTGGAAGTGACAGTGATTATAAAAGAAATAAAAGGAGAAATGGAGAGGCTTCACTGGAGTGTCCTGGCTGAGAAGGATGGGCTTAATTGGGCAAGGCTGAGAGTTATAGTCATCTCAACTGGTGGTATATTAAGCACATAATCAGAGATGCACTTCCTAAACAAAATGTGAGGACAAACATTGCCATTGTTGTTTGGAAATTCATTCGTCAGTTCACTAATTTATTCGCTAAGTATTATCGACAACTACTATATACCAGGCCCTGGACTAATCATGGTACTGTCATGCTGGCAATAAAGATATCATCCTTTTCCTCAGAAGCTTTTTAATTCTGGAGAAAATGGTGGGGACCATCTACTAAGCAAAAATAATATTTAAAGATATAATGGCTTAAAATTTTAAAAAAATTTGTTGAAAACTATAAATTTAAAAATGTAAGAAGTTCAATGAATGCCAAGTTTAAGAAACATGAAATAAACACTACCAAGGGACTTTGTAATCAAAATTTTCAAAATAACCTATAAAGAAAAAATCTTAAATGTAGCCAGAGGAACAAAAGACTCATTATGAATGAGGAACCAAGATGAGAATGACCACAGATTGCTCATCATAAACAATGCAAGAAGAAAGTGGGGCATCATCACTAAAGTACCAAAAGAAAAACTGTCAGCCTAGAATTCTTTACACGGCAAAAATAACTTTCAATGAATGGTGAAATAAATGACCTTTTCTGATGTGACAAAACCTATAATAATTCTTCACTGAAAGACCCACACTAAAAGAAACGTTAAAGGAGGTCATTCTGGCAGAAAAAATGATACCAAATGGAACTACAGGTCTACACACAAAAATGAAGAGCACAGGAAATGGATACAAAAACAAACAAACATATCATCAATGTAAGAAAATGGATAGTTAAAAAGGAAAATTACAATGTAGGATAGGTGATATAACATATATCAAATTATATGACAAAATCACACAGATGACAGAACCAGAGAAATGTAGTTACAGCTTTGTAAGGTTTTCATGCTACATGTAAAGTGATATAATATCACATGAAACTTGACTGTGATAAACTAAAGATGTATATTATAAAACCTAAAACAATCACTAAAATAAGAAATTAAAGTTACAGCTAGAGACAGAAAAGGAGAGATATGGAGGAAAGACCAAATGGGATAAATGTAAAAGAAATTACAGCCTGATAGACTTGAAACTAACCATATCAATAATCACACTTAATGTAAATGATCTAAAAACAATTAAAAGAGACGGATTACCAGATTGTATAAAAAGCAAGTTGCAACTATATGCTGCCTACAAGAAATGTGCTTTAAATTTTAAAAAATGATAAAATTTAAGGACGGAAAAATACATACTGTGCAGTCATTAACCATAAGGCCTATAAAGTGCTTATATTAAAATACAACAAAATAGACTTCATGAAAAATGTAAGTGGAGACAAAGAGGTACATGTTATAATAATAAAACTGTCAGTACATCAGAAAGATATAAAAATTACAGACCTATGCATATAATAGCCACAAATACATGAAGCAATAATTGGCAGTAATGAAAGGAGGAACAGACAATTAAAATTGGAAATTTTAATACTCTTCTCTCAGTAATTGATGGAACAATCTGGAAAGAAAACAACAGAGATAGAGAAGATTTGAACAATACTATCCACCAACTTAAGTGACATTTATAGAATGCTACACACAGCAATAGAAGAATACACATTCTTTCCATGTACACATGAAACATTCTGCAGTTTGGATGGTATGTTTGACCATAAAACAAATCTTGATAAACTTAGCAAGAGTAAAATCATATATTCTCCAACATCAATGGAATTAAATTAGAAATCAGCAACAGAAATAAATTTGTGTAATTCTCAATATTTGAAAATTAAATAGCATATTTCTAAATAACCCATGAGTCAAAGAAGAAATCGTAAGATAAATTAGAAAATATCTTGACTTAAATTATCATAAAAACACAACATATCAAAATGTTGGAGAAGACAGCAAAAAATGCTTCGAGGGATGTTATATTAGAAAGAAATATATTTTATTTATAATTTATATATTTATTTATTTATAATATATTATACCTCTTTCTTATATTAGAAAGATTAAAATAAATCTAAATAAATCTGTTTCCACCTCAAGAAGCTAGAAATATAAAAATAAACCAAATCTATAGTACATTAAAGAAGGTAATAATAACAGGAGAAAGCAATGAAATAGAAAATAGAAAAGCAGTAGGAAAAATCAATGAAATAATAGTTTCTTTGAGAAGATTAACAAAATTGTTAAACACATAGCTAGACTGACCAAGAAAGAAAGAGAGAAGACACAAATTAGCAAAACCTGGAATAAAAGAGGGGCTATAATAACACCCCACAGAAATTAAAAGAATTATGAGGAAGTATTGTGAAGAAATATATGCCATCAAATTATATAATTTAGAGGAAGTGGACAAAATCCTAGGAATACGAATTCCCAAAATCAAGTTGAGAAGAAATACAAACTCTGAATAGGTCTTTAAAATGAAAAGAAATTTAATTAGTAATTAAAAATCCTCACACAAAGGAAAACCAAGAATGAGATGGCTTCCCTTGAATAAATTTATCAAATATTTAAGGGAAAAAATAATACAAATCCTTCACAGACCCTTTCAGAAAATAGAGAAGGTAAAAATACTTGCTAATATATTCTCTGAGATCAGTATAATTAATGACAAAGCCAGATGAAGCCATCACAAGACAACAAAACTACTGAACAATATCCCTTAGGAACCTAGGTGCAAAAACTTAGCATATTAGTAAACTGAATAAGCAAAATATAAAAAGGATTCTATACCATTGCTAAGTGTGACATATCCCAGGAATACAAATTGGTTTAATATCCATAAATCAATTACTATAACATAGTTAATACAGAATATTACAATTACAGAACAAAGGACAACACAAATGATTATCCCAATATACGTCAATAAATCATTTGACAATATCAAAAACTCATTCATCATAAAAAGACTCAATAAATTAGGAATAGAAATGGACTTTCTTAATCGGATAAAAAGAATCTATGAAAAATCCAGCCAACATCAGTTGCAAGGCAAATTGTCTGCTCTCACATTTATTCAACATTATATAGGAAGTTCTAGCCAGTGCAATAAGGCAATTTTAGAGAAAAAGAAGAAAAAATAAACTTATACAAATTGAAAAGAATTGTAAAACTTTATTCATAGATAGCATGACTTTATGTTAAAAATTCTAAGAAACCTACAAAGACAGCCCTAATAGAATTAAAAAGCAGCTTAGAGAAGTTGTAGGAAATAAAATCCCTGTAAAAAATCAGCTGTATCTCCATATACTTACAAAGACAAATCAGAAAATGAATTTGAGAAAAGAAAATTATTCACAATGGCATCAACAAAATAAAACATGTAGGAAAAAAATGTTTTTGAAAAAGGTCAAAGCCTATACACTAAAAAGTTCAAAACATTGGTGAGGGCAATATAAAAAGTTATAAATAAATGAAGAGATATAAAAAGCCAATGGATTACAAGTCTCAGTATTATTATGAAGGAAATTATTTCTAAATATCCATTAATTGAATGCATTCCCTACCAAAATATCAGCAACTTTTTTTTCCTTAGCAGAAAATGACAAGCTGATCCTACCATTTATGTTGAAATCCACAAGGACCTTGAAAAGTCGAAACAACTTAGAAAAAGCAAAACAACGTTGGAGGTTTATATTACTTGATTCAAATTTTATAATAATGTAACAGTATTCAAAACAGTGTGTTACTAGTGTAAGGACAGAGATATATATCATGCAGTCTAATACAGAGTCCATAAAACACCCATATAATTATGGTTAATAGATTCTCAACAAATGTATACAGACAAACTAAAGTGTTAAAGATCTTTTCAACAAATGATGCTGGAACAATTGGATATTCATGTCCCCAAAATCAACTGAGACCTTTAGTTCACCATACACAAAAATGAACTCAAAATCAATTATATATCTAAATATAAGAGCTGAAACTACAAAACCCCTAGAAGAAAACCTATGAGAAAACATTTGTGACTCTAGGTTAGGCAAAGATTTCTTAGATATGACACCATAAACACATTCAATAAAGAAAAAAGATTGATGAATTAAATTTTATGAAACTTGAAATTCTTTGCTCTTTAAAAGATGCCAGTAAGTAAACAAAATGTTAAGTTGTGGTCTGAGAGAAAATATTTGTAAATCATGTATCTGATAAAGGACTTGTATGCAAAATACATGAAGAACTCTTAAAACTCAACAATAAGACAAATGATACAGTTAAAAAGAGTAAAAGGTATGAATACTTCACCAAGGAATTTATGTCATTTTAAAAACAAGTCTGGCAGTTTCTTAAAAACTTAAACATATACTTACCATAAGATGCAGCAATTCCACCTGTAGTTATCTACTGAGAAAAATGAAAACATACGTCCAAGTGAAGATTTGAGTATAAATGTTCATAACACTATTATTTATAATAGCTCCAAACTGGAAAACCCAAAAGGTCCAACCGGTATACTGAAAAACAAAATCTAGTACACAGAAATAAAATATAGTACTTAGAAATAACAAGATAAAGAATCCAAAATAGATTATTCTAAGCAAAATAATCCATACAAAAAAACTACACGTATTGTTATTCCATGAGGAGGAATTTCTAGAAAAGCAAAATTATAGGGAATAATAAGATTAGGAAGGCCTGACTCTGGACGTGGGTTTGGGTTTGACTTCAGATGTGCACAAGGGCAACTTTTGGGGGAATCAAGTTTACAAAATTAGATTAAGGTGTAATTGAACACCTGTATAAATTTATAAAAATGGAAATATCCAAATGCACAATTACATTGGGTAAATTTGTGGTATGTAAATTATACCTCAATAAAACGGAATAAACTTCAATAAAGTAGAATTCAGAGAAACAGTGGAAATTATTAAGACATAGCCCTTCATATATCTCAGAAATTTAATTATCTGGCAAAAATCTTTCCATAAAAAATTTAAAACTTCAGTTATAGGTGGCATGAACAGTGAATTCTACCAAACAAAAAAGGAAGAAATATTAATTGAACAAAACTTTTTAGCATTTCATCATACAAATGAGGAAGAAACTCTTTCCAACTCATTTTATGAAGCCAACAATACCAGAATATTAAAACATCTCAAGTTAATAAAAGAAAAGAAAATTAAAGATTAATATTTGTCATGAAACTAGAAACAAAAAAATCATTAAAATATTAGGAAAATGAATTCATCAACATATAAAATATAATAAAAATGACCAAGTGCAATTTATTGAATAAATGTAAGGTCAGTTAAGCATTAGAAAATCAATCAATGTAATATTCTACATTAACAGGACAATGGAGAAAAATCATTACAACCGATGTAGAAAACCTGATAAAAATTTAAAACCCTTTCATGGGAAAACAACAACAACAACAACAAAGAACTGTTACCCCACTAGGAAAAAAAGAGAACTTCCTCAATCAGATAAAAGACATCTGCCAAAAAGCACACAGCTAACATCATACTTAAGTGGAACATGAATTTTTTTAATTCCAAATTTGGGAACAAGGTAAGTGTGTTCACTCTAATCACTTGTATTCAGAATTGTACCAGAAGTTCTAGCAAGTTCAATAAGGGAAGATAAAAGAAACAAAAGGCATTATATTAGAAAAAAAAGTTTACCAGCTATTATTTGTAAAGAACATAATTGTACATATAGAAACTCTATTTGAAACTATGAAAAATCAATAAGTGAATTTATTCACAATGTACAAGATCTATATTCAAAAATCAATTGTATTTCTATATAATATCAGCAAACTATTCAAAAGTAAAATTAAAATACTTTACAATAGCATTAAATATCAACATGAGAATAAGTATATCAAAAGATGTTCAAGATGGTTGCTAACATGACCACAGACATAGGGGACTGGTGGTTTGATGGGTTGAGCCCTCTACCACAGGATTTACCCTTGGGAAGACTGTTGCTGCAAAGGAGAGGCTAGGCCTTCCGATAACTGTGCCTAAGAGCCTCCTCCCGAATGCCTCTTTGTTGCTCAGATGTGGCCCTCTCTCTCTAGCTAAGCCAACTTGAAAGGTGAAATCACTGCCCTCCTCCCTACGTGGGATCAGACACCCAGGGGAGTGAATCTCCCTGGCAATGTGGAATATGACTCCCGGGGAGGAATGTAGACCTGGCATCGTGGGATGGAGAACATCTTGACCAAAAGGGGGATGTGAAAGGAAATGAAATAAGCTTCAGTGGCAGAGAGATTCCAAAAGGAGCCGAGAGGTCACTCTGGTGGGCACTCTTACGCACAATTTAGACAATCCTTTTTAGGTTCTAAAGAATTGGGGTAGCTGGTGGTAGATACCTGAAACTATCAAACTACAACCTAGAACCCATGAATCTCGAAGACAGTTGTATAAAAATGTAGCTTATGAGGGGTGACAATGGGATTGGGAAAGCCATAAGGACCACACTCCCCTTTGTCTAGTTTATGGATGGATGAGGGGTGGGGGAAAGAAACAAACAAACAAACAGACAAAGGTACCCAGTGTTCTTTTTTACTGTAATTGCTCTTTTTCACTTTAATTATTATTCTTGTTATTTTTGTGTGTGTGCTAATGAAGGTGTCAGGGATTGATATGGGTGATGAATGTACAACTATGTAATGGTACTGTGAACAACTGAATGTACGATTTGTTTTGTATGACTGCGTGGTATGTGAATATATCTCAATAAAATGAACATTTAAAAAAAAGGGGCTGAGGAACAGAAAAAAAAAAAAATGTTCAAGAGCACTACACAGAAAATTTTAAAACCTGGCTAAAAGAAATTAAATAAGTTCTTCTAAAATGAAGAGATTATTAACCAATTTTATGGATATACCAATTTTAATATTATTAATATTTCCATTATTGCTAAATTAATCTATAGATTCAACTCAATCCTTATCAAAATTGCCAATTTTACAATTTATAGCAAAATGCAAGGACCTAGAAAATCCACAACCATATTGAAAAAGAAGTTTAAGGACTTACATTTCTGCAAACCACTGTAAAGTTATACTAATCAAGATATTTTGTTATTGGCATAAGGATAATCAAATAGATAAAAAAGAACAGACTATAAAGTAGAAAGTAGACTCACAACTATATGGTCAATTGATACTCAACCACAGTGTCAAGTGAATTCAATGGGTAAATAATTTATTTTTAATAAATTATATTGAAATATCTGAATATGTGTATGGAAAAAATTAACTTAGACTCCTGTCTCATCCCATACACAAATCTTAGTTATAATTAAATCACAGGCATGAATGTAGAATCCAGATCATAAGACTTTTAGAATAAAAAATGGGAGAATTTCTTTTTGAACATAGGATAGCAAGGATTTCTTGGACAATAACCAAAATTCCTACTGTCAAAGAAAAAATCATAAATTCTAATTCATCAAATATCATCAGACACAGCTGCAAAAAATTAATACAAGCCCTAGGCAGGGATATTCACAGTCAACTAACATTCCAAACTCATCTATGGTGATTGAAGTCAGAAAGTAGTTGTGGGAAGTGGGAATTGACAAGAAATGGCTTGATGAGACATTCTGGGGGTGATGGAAATGTTCTGTGTCTTATTTGGATGGTAGTAACTGGGACATATACAATTATTAAAGGTCATGGAACAGAACACTAATGACCCATGCATTTTAATGTATTTCAATTATGCCCCAATTTTAAAAGAAAATAAATGAAAGGTTTTTTGTTCATTTGTTTTCTTTTACATTTTACCACACTGAAAACACTCCTTGCCATCGTAGAGAGCTCAGGAATAAGCCCAAATATAGAAAGGGAGGAGGAACTAGTTTTATGAAGTGGAAATTAATTAACTGAATATGGGTTAGGCAGAAAAACAGTGATCTAGACATGTTGGGTCTACTACAGAATTAATCATCTCTTGATCTAAAAAGAGAAGTGGGGTTCCAGAGAGGAGAATTTTCCACTAAAAAATGTGCATTGATCAAAATTCCTTCTAGCGACTCAATCTAGATATTGTTAAAAAGCATGATTCATTATTTTGACATCAAAGTGTCATAACTATCTTTGATCCTTCTCCTTGGGGATGTGTTACCTAAATGTGATAGAGTATTAGAAAGTCAGGGGGAAGAGGCAAGCAAGAATTCCTTTTTCTGAATCTCTCTATTCTCACACAAATATAAATATGCTTAGCCCTTATCCTCACACCCAGTAACACTCTGAGACCCTGGACAGAGATATCAGACACTGCAGGGTCATTGTTCCCTTTTCTGAACTATAGTCCTGCTGCCTTTCCACACTGCTAGGTGGGTCTCAGTGTGGGCGTGGCAATTTCTGGGCTCCCCCTTCCATTTCTTTTCTCATCACATAAGCCAGTGGGATAATTGGATGGCATTTCCTTGGTACAATGGGCTCCTAAGAGATCTCACAGTTATTCCTGCTATTTAGCTAATCAATCGTGTCACCCATGGTTACTGGAAGTGCGTTGGTTAAGATGATCAGCCATGTCTCTGCAATAAAACTCAACAGGAAAGCAATAAGAATTCTTTAGTTACAAAAGGAGCACTATGTCCCCATCACTTCAATCCATCCTTGTAAAAGTTGCACAATGACCTTCTATCTACCTTTGTTGAGCTTTTGGTGCTGTGCACCACACAGAGAGGAAGTTCCAATACTAGATTAATACCTACACTCTGTATTTTATTTACCTTACTCCATAACTTAAAATAGCATCTAGGTGAAAAATCACTGGAATGTGTCACTTGTTAGTGAATCCCATTTTTTGTTGTTGTTGTTGTTGTTCTCAATCACAATCTATTTTGGTTACATGGAAACTGAGGCGAGCAGAATTATCAGTGATGCAGCCAAGACTCCTCTGAATTACAGTGTCTGAGACAGTAGTTGTAATTAGAATTCTCGTCTCCTTCATGAACTAAGAACATTCTTTCCACATAAAGATGAATTTAGCAGCATGTAATTTTCTTTCTTATCCACTAAATGTGGGATTGAATTAGAGTTTACCTAGAGAAATCTAATTTGTGGTTTTGAGAATAAGCAAAAAGCCGTTAGACTGTAATGTTGATATTCTGATCACATTACATATGCATAAAAAGATAGTATCAAGCAAAGCTTTATTTACATTTCTTAAGTGTTTTTTCCCCTTTTCTTTTCATTTTGTATAAACTAATGAGTGGTGCAGTTAGAGAATATGTGTATCCCTCTTTGTGTAATGGATTAAGTGTGAGTCCTGTTAAACACCAGGCCATAAATCAGACTGTGTTTTCTATGCCTAATTAAGGGTTTAAAGGGGAAAAAGGTAAATTCTTTAATGAAAGCCTCTACTCAGAAGCAGAGTTTGTTACTGCACAAAGACAGGAAAGAGATAAAGCAAAAAAAAAAAAAGCAATTTAAGAAAAAGAGGAAAGGAGAACTATAAAAATATTTTTAGCCACTTTATTCCACGTCTTTCTCCTCAGATTTAAGACAGTTAAGCTGCTAAATCTCTGTACGTATCATTAAAGATTTTATTTTTCTATTAGTACATTGGAATGTAATAATACAAATTGGGCAGAGAATTAAAAATATGTCCAAAAATTGCTCTAATAAATCTGTAAAAAAATAAAACTATATGTAATGACAATATAAATAAATCAGCTATAGAAAAGTTTTGAAGATAATGAAATTTCATTTTTTCTTTTTAGTTATATGTATCTCCAAAAGTCAGAGTACAATGAAATCTTAAAGCATTAAACAATTGCAGATTTCAAGTAAAAAACCCAGAATGATCACAGTAACCTACTCATTTCCTAGTTGAAGATAGTCACTACTTGAGATAAAAGTAATCTCAGATAATATTATTAAAATATCTCAATGTATCTTCCTGGAGTGCAGCTAATGTCTATAGTCCTAGTATAAACTGACTTTAAATGGATATATTGACAGACTTAAGAAGTATGTTATACAGGGCATATAGGATCAGAATAAGAAAGACAAGTTTAAAATTCATTAGCCCTTAGGAACATTATCCAGTAATATCTGACTAACCATAACAACTAACACTGGTATTTGGCTTTATTTCACTTTATTTTGTATTATTCCTGAACTTCTCAGTGAAATATGGGAGAAAAAATTTGCTATTAAAAGGAGAAAAATGGAAATATATCTTGATTTGCTGGAATTTTATTATATTCACAATAAAATGTTAATTTACTAATTTTCAGTCATTTATTTTTTACTCAAAAAATATTCATTGCACTCTAGATTATGAGAAGTAATTTGCTTAGTGATTGAAATTTGGTGAATTCTGCAATGGACCAGGGAAGCACGGAATTTTCAGACTACTTATATCCTCAGTGATCTTTAATTAAGGATGTTTAGGAAAAATAAGATTATTAAATGCCCTTATTTGTAGAATTCAGAGATCCCATGATTATGCATAATGAACATATTTCAGAAATAAAAACATGTTGCATGGACACCAGGACCATGTAAGACCTCCTCCATCTCCCCTGCAATGCTTACCTCCATCCTCTCTCCCCAGCCTTCATTTACCCTCCCCTACCCCCTCACCTTCTGTTTGTGTGTGTTTGCTGGTGGACATTCGTGGGAGAGAGGTGGAAAATATTTCCATTCATTCCAGACTTCCACATGCAATGGACATGTGTGATGGCAGCTGTGTACACAGAGGATGTGAAGGCTAAAAGCAATCTCAGCCCCTTATTTCTGCCTGAAACACCTCAATTTTCCCATATTTGGTCAACTCTTTAAGTAGGTTCCATGGCAAAAGCCTGTATCCCCTGAGGGAACTATAATCATGACACCACAACCTCTGTCCCCAAATTCTTAATTATCTCTACTCTTGGTATTGGATTTTCATATTAACTTTAATCCTCTTCCACTACACAATCACCTCAATTTAGTATTATATAAATTGACATTTATTACTGATTGGGTTTGATCTATCTTGACTGTTTTTCAATTATTAAACATGTAATACATTAAAAAACAAACATCCCAGGAAATGAAAAGATCTGCTGGAAGGGATGAGGGGAGACATGCACAACAGGAGTTTGAGTTTTTCAATTCAGAACTTAATAGCAGAAATGGAAATGAAGAAACCAGAGCAATGCAGGGAAGCTGCTGCTACATGCCAATTACACTATCAAGGTATCCCCATTGCTCTACACTTGGAATGGCTCTTAGAAGAGGAAGAATTTATGGGGCAATTTTAACTGGAAACTGTGCTCTTCGAATTATTGCTCCTTTCCGACTTAAGGGAAAGGTTCTTGAGATACATGTGATCTTATAAGAAATGTAAGTGATTGTTAGCAGCCCTTGGCAGCTGTAATATATCCACTGAAACTTTTTCCTAATTGTCCTGACTTTTCTAGACTTGTGTTTGGAAAAGCATCTCTCTATCCCCCTAATTTGAATATTGTAATCCTACCCATCCCTAAAATCTCATTTCAAAGGATACCTCTTCCTTAAAGTCTTCTTTAATATCGTCAGAAGAGAATTATTTCTGTTACTAATTTTCACAGTTCTATTAGTACATTTCTTAGGAAATTTATCACTTTCTTCCTCTGTTTTTTTTTTTTTTTAAGATATCCACATAATTTACCAAACCATAAAAGATTTCTATTTGATTCATATAAACCTCCCCCCATATAGACAACCATTTACAGAGAATGAGTCATAAGGAAAAGCATAACTGAATGCACTTAGGTAAACATGGAAAAAACAAATACAACCACCACCACCACCACCACCACTTCTCTGGAATAATGCCAACCTCCCATTCTGTGCTTTATGAATATAATATTTTGATGTAGCATATTCCCTAGTCTTTAACCAGTCTTACATGCCATGAATTATTTATATTCAAGTACACAAAAGTAAAGTTCCCAAAGCCAGTTCATAATATCAGTTATTTATATTTGGCTCCTGTCAGACAGTGGGTGCATAAACAACTATTTTGTTTAGTTTTTGTTGTTGTTCTTGATTTTTACCTTCAGTTTACATCTGCTTAAGTGGGCTGATGCATTTTCTATTCTTTAATAGTCAGAACTTGGCCTTTCTGTGAAGCAATTGAATCCGTATATTTTCCTTTAGCTGGCTCCCAAACTTATTAGGCACTATTTCACAGAAAACAACAAATTATATGTTATGGTCTGATTGTTTACAATAGGTATTTCTGAGTAGGAAAAAAGCATTAGAAAACATAATAAAAACTGTGTCAATTACTTTAGTCATAAAGAGAATTCTTCAAAATAAAAGCAGACATGAATGTGATTCATATATATTTGAAATGGAAAGTAAAAATATAATACACCTGGACAGAGTTACGCAAATTGCATGGGTAAAACTTTCCCCTAGGGATAACTGCAGTGTGTCCTCTAAATCCATTGAAAGAGAAATGCAGAGAGATAAGCAGAGAGAGGAGGAAGGAAAGAATGAACAAAGGAATAGAGGAATAGACATAATCTTTTGATATTTCTTTACTTCTTATTCTAATGAATTACTAGCCAGTATTTACAAATAATTAGCAAAATCAACTCTTTATAATTACGCAGTTTATGCTTAATTTTGGAGACAAACTATTACTTCAGTCATTTGACAATGTTCTCAAAGGTATCACTATATTTCTTTCTTTGACAAATCTTTTTATAAGCTGTAGATGTTCATTTCTTAGATGAGTATTTTTAAGGACTGCAGTATAGAGTAGTAGAAACAATATGGAATAAGAGTCAGAAGACTTGGGTTCAGCTCTCAGAACCGGTTTGGCAAGAGAACTTGAATACAATGTAACATTTTGAGTTTCATGTCGTCTATTGTACAGTAGAGGAAAAACTAAGTTTGTGGTATTTTGAGGAACAAATGTAATAATATCATAAAAAAAACCAAAGTACTATTTGCATACCATTATTATTATACTCCGGAAGTAACTTTAGATAACTAATCCAGGGTGAGTGCCCTTTTTACTTTTTAGATACCCAAGATAAATACTCGTATAGTTAAAGTGTGGGTCATGGTGCCATTACTTTCTCTGCTTAACAATACCTTCATTGACCTAAACAATTCCCCAACGATTTAAGAAGTTGGAAAGGTTACAATAAACTTTTAGATCTTAAATTTTTTTGTAGTTTGTTAATAAGGATAACAATCCAACACTTCATGCATCTCAAACCTAGTAACTATAATTTAAATATATATATATATACACAAGCATTAGTTGTGCAGTATTTACATATGGAACATTATACGTTTCAGAACGATCACTGTACGCTATTTAAAAATAATTAGTGCTACTGCACCGCACTGCAATAATAATCTACGGCCACAGCTCTTTCGTCTTGCATTGTTTAAGATGATGTAGGCGGCTCAATGTTGTGTCAAGTTTCACAATCATTATTAGTTCCGTATCAGAAGAGGCTGGTTCTGTAACCTTTCAGCAAGGCTCGGGGAATCCAGCGATCCAAAAAGAACCTTTTAACACGGCTAAAGGAGTCCCGTAGAAGGGAGTAGTGGGCAGTGTGGACTATGCGTGTATATGTGAGTGTGAGCACGCAAGACGGAAGCGTCGAGTTGCGGAATCGACTCGTCCCTAAGTTCTAAAGGCCACCGCGTCCGCAGTTTTCCGCCCTAGAGGGGCCGGGGACTCACGGCCTGCACCGGAGAGTAGCGCCCCGTGGATTCTAGGGGGTGGGCTGGAAGGAGGAGGGGGTCTCGCCAGGGTTTCAGGGCGTGGCTGGAGTGGGGGCGCGCGGCGAGTGTGCGCGGGTGTGCGCGCGCGACAGGGCGAGTGTGAGCGCGGCGAGTGTGAGCGCGGCGAGTGTGTGGCCGCGTCGCCATTCCCCGTGACGTCAGAGTGTATTGTTGTGAGCGGGGCCGAGCGGAGCTTCCCCGGAGCTGTCACCGCGGCAGCCGCGGCGGCGGCGGCGCAGCGCGAGCCCCACGCGAGCGAGCCCGGCCGGCTCCGCCCCCGCCCCGGCTCGGGCCCAGCCGCCGCCCCCGCCCCCGCCCCCGGCCCGCCCGCCCGCCGCGCGCCACCGCCGCCGCCGCGCCCCCACCCACCCACCCCACCCCCTCGCTCCATCCCTCCCACCCGCCGCCGCCGCCACCGCCCGCGCGCCTCCCCCCGCGGAGCGAGTGCGGGTCACCGGGTCACTGGGTCATTGTCTCCGCGCCCGAACCCCGAGCACCCCGTGGAATCCCCCACGTCATCATCAGAAACATCAATGAGATGCAAACATGAAAGACAAGAGGAAGAAGAAGGACCGCACCTGGGCCGAGGCTGCCCGCCTGGTACGTACCGCCCCCCGCCCGCCGCCCGCGCGTCCCGCCGGCCCCGCAACTCGCCCGGCGCCGGTCCGGGGCGCCGGAGACGGCCACTTACAGCCCGAGCGCCGCCAGCTCGCCGGGCTCCTGCTCTTTGTTATTCCGCGGGAGTGGGCTTGCCCAGGGGCCCCGTGTGTGTGCGTGCGCGCGCGGAGGAGCGCAGCGATTATCTCGGGGAGCCCCGCGCCTGCCGCGCCCGGGACCGCCCGGGACACTTCGCCCGGTACTTCGCTCTCTGGGCTCGGCTGTGCCTTATCCACGGGTGAATTTGCGAGCGCTCGGCCCCGCTCTACTTCCCTCTCTGCCGCTCCGGAGACCTTTGTGTGGCAATTACCACTCCCTCCCGGTCCCCCACCCCCCGGAATTTCATCAGTAACTCTCTGTGCACGGTCTGTGTATGTTCGGCGTTTGTGAGTTCATACATTTTACACGTGCATGTACAGTGTGTGTCCGATACGGACTTGTGGGGCGTATGCATGTGGGTTAGGTCGTTGCGTGTCTGTGTGCCGTGTCGTGTGCATTATCTATGCACATTGATACGTGCATGTTTTGTGTGGATCCAGTTTGCTTGTGTTTGTAGGTATTTGCATTGCTCGATGTTTGTGTGGACATTCTGTACACGTGTGTGCAATTTGAGTGTGTGTCGGGGTGTGTGTGTGTGTTTGGTGAAGTTGGGTCAGTGTCATTTGTAGTGGGAGGGTATTAATAGTGTACAGCTAGGTGTGTTTTACTGCTGGGTTCCTGGGCGGTGTTACTTGGCTGCTTTTCCTTTTCTTTAACCTTTCGGAGCTTACGTTTTAATCATCGAAAGAATGTCTCTATAGAAATGCTGGTTGGCAGAGGGGCGGCGTCGTCTTGGTTTGATGCGTGTGTATGTATGCGTGTTTTTCTTCTTCTAAAGGACAGCTGAAAACGGCTTTTTTTTTTTTTAAAGGATATTTCTGTACAGTATGTCTCACGGGAATGCACGGCATTGCATTTGAAGCTGAGCCTTTCAGGGTTTCGGCTGCATAAATTAAATATTTATTCACCAACTTACTATCTGTTATAAATTGGCCAAAAGAAAGCAGACTGCATGCAGCAGGGAAAAAAAAAGAACCAAGGACATGTTATTGGGTTGACTTGGAAATACTGCTTTTCTGTAACTGTGGTCATTTTTTAAAGCTTTGAACAACTACGTTGTGCTCATGGAGAACATTTGTCGAAAGTAATTATATGAGTTTGGTTGAAGGGACTTGCTGGCATGTCTCTGGATTCTAGCAAAGGGTTTTAGATAATTGGTCCTACTGCCCTGTGAGGAAGTGACAGAAGTCCTTTTTAATTGCATTCTAATTATTTGTAACAGAGTGTCCAGGTCCCTTTACTTCATCTCTTTATTTTGTAGCACTGTGTTATCATTGCTCTCCTTATCTGTGGTTGTGTTAATCACTAAATCACTTGCTGCAGAGGATGAGCAGGTGATAGTCATTCTCTAATGAACTGCATCTGGGAGAGGAAACTTAGTTCCTGGGGAATATGTGAGAAGTAAGCAATAAGTGTTAAGTAGATGCCAGATTGATGTTATCGCTGAGTTTTTGCTGGAGCACAGTACATTACTTATTGTTTGCTCGGCCATTAATTCAGAATTGTGTGGGGGTGTATAAGGCTCGTGAAAATGCATTATTCAGGTTTCTCTAAGTGGCAATCAAGTAATGTCATAGAGCTTCAGTGTATGTATTTTAAACAAGTGAACAATGAGTTGATTTGTAAACATTTTAAAATAATGATTTGTGGAATAGCCCTGTCTACCTGCAGAGATTTACTTAATCAATAACATTATTCTGATGGAATTTAAGGCTAGCCACTTGTTTTCAATCATTATATGTTACTATGCTTGAAAATGCTCTTTGTTAGTTCATCTAATGATAATGTAGCTGTGTTGATACATCTAGAAATATGTTTCTAACTCATGGTTTTCTTCTTTTGTTAAAAGTGGTATTTTTCTTTTGCAAAGTTCATTGATGGGAAAAGACAGTCGAGGAGTCACCAACACAAAAGAATTAATGATAGACCAGATGTCTCTATTTTAAGCAGACATATTGAACTAGTATTTATGGTAATTTTTCAATTTGATTCAAGTTGTTTTTCCCCTGGTAGTTGTACAAATGTGTTGTGTTCAAAATGTGAGAGTTGAAATAAAATACTGAATAAAATAACATGTAATTGTAGGAGAAAAATCTTTTTTGAGAAATGTTATTTGTAGAAGTGACTTAAGATAATTCTAAACTTATTTTGTGAATAAAAGAGAAATTGGTCCATTTAGATAATAATGCCATCATTTCATCTTTTCTTTATGGATTACATGAATGCATATGGATTTAAAACTCTCTTCCAAACTAGCATGATAGAATATTTTTACTCTTATAATTGATAATAATAGTTTATACTCAAGGAAAAACTAATGTCTTTTTTAGCATTTCTGTGATAGAAATACAGTACTGCCATTCCAAATTTTAAAATGTGTTCTATTGATTTTTGTTGTTGTTGAAGACTTTTAGCCTTTTCTCTACCAAATGTTCAACTAGGTGTCTGATTTTTAAAGTAAAGATTAAGGATAGGTCGAAGATGTGCAACTCAGTTTGTGGTTCTTGGAATATATGAACTAAAGAGAACTCAAATTAACACTAATAACCTTCCAATTTGTACAGTGTGTAAAACCTTCTGGAGTGAGTGTGTGTGTGTCTGCACGTGTGTTAGGTTTTCTTGAAAGAGGATGTCATGGGGGAAGAAAGGCAAAATAGATTTTTTGAGCTATAATCTAAAGCTTATGTTTTAGATGTAGCTTTGTATCCACTTTTGAGAAAAAAATGTGTGGAAGAACAGCCATTCTTTCTAGAGTAACTAAGAACTTCCAACTGACAACAGAATTTTTGTTTTCTTTATCAGAAAAGTATAACATCTTCAAATCTGTACACTCTGAGTGGTACCTCTGGGGTTTCTGTTTTAGACATAGATACAGCTATTGCAAGCTCTACCATTTTCCTCATATAAGTATGTAGTATTTGTATGCGATGGGCTTGCTTAGCTTACAAAAGCAGGAGTGGTGATATGATTTCCATGTATTTTCAGGAATACAGGCTTCCCTTTTAAAAGAGTAGTACCACATCTTTTTTCTTAGTTTCAGACATTTCAGTTTTTAGGCTCCTCCCCTCCCCCACAGCCTTCTGCATTTGTGATTGTTACTTTTCACATTGCCATTTAATATGGAGTCTGCTCCCAAACCATATGCATTTTCTTCTGTTTTATTTGCTCTTCTAAGGATGTAGAGTCTCAGAGGATCCCACAATCACATGGAAGTATCTTCTGTCTTAATATTTGTAGGCCACAATAAGAATAAAAATCAAAACCATAACTCTTGTCGAGCTGGGGCTTTGACTTTAATCCCTTTGACTTTTATCTCAAGTCTTCACTCTGTTACTATAAATACAGTTTAAACCATTGTGAAAGGAACTTCATGCTACATTGTAAAAAATGGGGATTTGACAGGACTTTGTTTTACTGCACTAAGGGGTTTCTTTGTTACTAGCTTAACACAGACTATGCTGTTATATGTATATATTTACTCTAGATTAATTCTTTTCTTTTTTGACGTGGAAAAATTTCGTTGCCTTAAGAAGTGCTTTTTGATAGTTTCATCACTTTGTTCTACCTGGAATGCTGCTTTGAAGAGCAGGGTTCAGTGTATTGATTTGTTCCCTGAGTTTCCTTCTATTTGTTTTATTCCTTACTATCTTTGTTTAGTCTCAGTGGCACCTGAAAATAAATCTTAACAGCCTTCAATAGCTTTGCGCTTGGTAACATGGCTGATTTATTTGCTTGTAGTTTAGATACAGTCAGACAGATAATGCATATTGTTTTGTTTTTATTTTTTTAATTTTTGTAGTTCAAGGTGACCTTTGAGGGGGAAGCATTTGTGTGTGTGTGTGTGTGTGTGTGTGTAATGGCAAAGTTGCCTCTTTGTTGGGTGAAAACAGGCACGCATCTCTTTATGCACAGCAGGGTCGCTGAAGGTTTTAAGTAAACTGAAATTTTATTAATCATATCGTATTAAAATTTAGTGGGGGGGATTTATTAATTAAAGCAAATCTGTGAATCTTTTTTGCACAGTTAATCTTTTGCGTAATTCATTACATTTTAAATAAACTGTTAGGGTTTCTATAAAATAAGGCTGAGTGGTATTGGTAGCTATCAAAAGAGAAAACAATTCCTATTTACGAATTTACTGACAGTCTCACCTTATGTCTTTCTTTGTATTTTAGAAAATCAGTATGATTTTTCAGGAATTATGAGAATGGTAGTTGTGATTGGGTTGTAGGTTTGGATCAGGACCTTAAACAGTTGAGAAAATCTAGACTTATGATTTGGGGGTCAGCTAAAAGTTGCACATGAGCATAATGCAGCTGGGCTTACTGGCTCACAACCTGGCTAATAAATTGTAAAAGCAAATGGAGTTTTATTTTCTATCACTTTAATTTTAATTGGTTTGATTCAGCTATTTTCTGTAGTCTAAAAGTAGCATTGTCTCTGTGTTTTCAGATATGTCAAACTGCAAATTGTCTGTTTGCAATTTCAACTATAGAAAAGATTTAGTGATCTCGATGCATATTTAGGGAAAAATGAATTTTAAGTTGGAAAAAATGAGTGTGAAATAATGGGAAATGTGAACTTAGCCCTATTGTCTAGGTTGTTAATTTTTTATTCCCTGCTAACGTGAAAGGGAATTTTAGGAATTAATTCTTTCTTAAGTATTTCTCTTCTTTTGACAAATTCTTTGGTACCAGATGATTCCTTGGATGACAGAAATGAAGCATCTTTTTTGATGTACTATGACTTTTAGACTTACAAAATTACACCTGTAAGGGCTTTTACCATAGAAAAGCTAGTTTGTAAAGTAATTAACTTTACTATGTTATAATTTAATAGTTTTCATATCACTGAAATACATGGAAAATTGAAATATGGTTCCTAAACATTTTGAGGGCAACAATGTATTAGGATTCAAATACTGTGAGGATTCAAAGATGTAACCTTAAGAGGGGGGGTTCCATTTCAGTAGAGGAGATGAGAATAACTGGAGGATGGCTGGACAGAAACCATTTGTAGGTGTTGTATGAATGATCAAACAGGTGGCAGTTTGGAAATTTACCCAAGGGAGAAGCCATGTGGTATGTGGTGATTGTAGAAGGCCTAATGGATTAGGTGAAACTTGGTTTGGCCTGGAAATATAAGTAAGATTAAATATGTGACAAGAGAAGAATATTCTGAGAGGAGAGAATATCATGGACAAAGATGTAGTGTCAAGCAAGACCATGGGTTTGGGTCATGGGGAGACATGTCTAAAAGTATTAGAAGACTAGAGGGCCTGGGCTCTGGGATGATAATGAAAATTAGATTGTGACCAGACTGAGGAGGGATTTGAGTCATTTTAAAGCAGTTGGGTCTTATAAGTTGTAGCTTGGAGCTGGTGGAGTAGGTTGTCATGATAGGGGAATTAAAAAACAACAACAGAATAAAATGAATATCCCTTGTAATAATGTATGTTTGTACCATGATAGAAGGAGCACCAGTGGTGGGGTTGAGGGGGCGGATGTGCCTCTGATGCTTCCATTACTTGGTACTAGTGAGTCTGAAAACAAAATTGTGTTTAGAAATATTTTATTTTTCTAAAAATATAACCTTATTCTGTCCCATATTCTTTACCAAATGAGGCAAAGTAAAAATCAGTAAGTATATACATTCCATTTGTAGAAGTGCTTGGAGAGTACTCCCATTTGTTCTCTAAATCACTCTTGCGGGGTCAGTAGGCAGCTATGATTATTTCAGGAACTCAGTGTCTGGTGTGATATAATGCCTTGTCCAGTACCATCTCCCTGCCTACCAGGAGCAAAGCCAGGCCGGGGCTGATAGTCTGAGGCCCCAGGCTCTTTTTCTTTATACCTTGATGTCCTTCTGATTTTTAAAAAAACAGTAATGGCATTCTGATTGATCTGTATTTGACCAATTGGTTTCATTGAGCCGTAAGGAGGATTTGAGCATGTTTCAGACTTCTTCCTTGTCTTTGTGATTACCTGATTGTTACTTTTCATATATATTTAGCATTAAAAATTCTTTGTGAAGTTTTTATTTTATTTATATATTTATCCCCCACCCCACCCCACCCCCCACTCAAGTTGTCAGTAGCAGATCCTGTCTCCTTCCTGATAGGGTCCTGACAAGGGACATCTGTATAGAACTGCTTTCAGCTATTTACGAGCACTGAGTGCCGTGATTGTTCTGCTTTTGTCCCTGCACAGTCGGTAGCTGCTGAAATCTAGCCCTGACTGAAACTTTCCTTGAAGAGCCCTTGGAGAACAAATAGTAACATTATATGATTAGCCACATTGTTTTCATTATTAAACAAATCTACATAAAAGGGTAGCAGTTTACAGCTTTATCAGCTTGAACTTAGACACCTACCTCTCTTCTTCCCTTAATATTCCCACTTGAAGTGGTGACAATTAACTGTTGCTGGTTTTAATGTCAGCAACTGACAACACCAAATTGGGAATAGGCACTTCTCCTGGTTGATTGACATATAGCCCTCTGACACATTCTTAAATCATTTTAAGGCAAATTCATGTCCTGGGGTTAGAGCCAAAGGGCTTGTCAGAACATTGACTTTAATAGTCCGAAATATATAACTTAAGTGACATCCAAGACCTTAGTTTGGGTGGAAATTTTAGAACCCAAGGAATTCTCCAAGGCAGTGCAATTTATACTTAGTAGACAAGCTTAGAAATTGTAAAATTTTGAAAACATATAGCTATATAATTTAATTTATGATAGAATTATGTGCCATGGGTTTATTTTGCATATCTTTAGCATAAATTAACCCAGGATAAACTAGATAATAATTTTGGAGACTGTATTTCCCTGGTGACAGCTAGAATAATTCTGAAGTTGGTATTTTCTTTTTTGGCAAATGTTCTTTTGCTTTTTTAGTTATGCAACAGTTGATTTCTGAATATATTACCTATGCCTTAAAATAAATAAAAGAATAGTATGAGCTCTTTTCACCTTATTTAGAAGACAGATGTCATTTTTAAAATATTATTAGAACCTACTTTAGTATTTTCAAGAAATTAGGAAATGAGATTGGATCTTTGGGCTGGTTTTTTCTGCTGAGCCATAGGGCAAATGTGATACAGGCTGTTGTTTATTCTTCTGTTTGTTTTTATTTTTATGTCAAAAATAAATGTATGTGTAATTTGTACAAAACATTGTTGATAACTGCAGAACCAAGTAGAGGAAAGTACCTCATCTTGCTGTCTGGACCATCAAGTTCTAAGACTCTTTACTTTCCCCTCTCCCAAAAGAAGAACAAATAATCTCTTATTTAAAAAAAATATTTATAAGAAAATTCTCTTCCTTTAAAAACGTTATGTTTTCAGAACTTTAAGAAATTGTATTAATGTCTTTTCTGAATCCTTTCTGCTAAATTCTTTGTCTCTCTTTTAAATCAGTCCTAGATAACTCATTTAAATAAAAATGTATCCAGCTTCTTTATAGTGTCATGTTCTCTTCCCATCACTCTTCTAACACTTTCTGGCCTGCTTCAGGATTCCCTTCTTTTATTTGCCCCTTTATTGTTGATATATCTGTGGATCTTGGGCACTTTCACCCACTCCAATGGTAGTTCTCCCATGATGACTTCAGCCTTGATCTTCTCCCTGAATTTCAGACTTATATTACCAATTCCTATCATTTATCTCTGTGTATTATGGATATTTCAGACAGAATTATCCAGTTCAGTTAAGCCTTTATTGGACATCTCCCACAAATGTGTCAAGCATTGGGTACACATAAAAGAATGCGACCGCGTTCCTGCCTGGGAGGGACTTATCTGTGTAAACCTAAATCCATGGTGTTAGTATATTCTGTTTCCTAAATATAGCTCATATTTAGCTTCCTCTCTTTTTGTTCATTACAACTCAGCTTGTTCTGTTCAACCAGCTAGTTTTGTCTCAAGTCTCTTTTCAAAGTCATCTTGGTTACTGATGCTGTATTTCTTTCTAGAAGATACCTGAGATTATTGAAACACTTCTTTGCCTAAAAACTTTTTTAATTACTTTCAAGCTAAAGTTCAGTAGGTTATAGAGAGCCCTTTTCAAAATAGGAAACATTCTTAAGTGGTTTATGATTGTTCTTCTTAACAGTGTGCAGAATTTAGCATGTCCTAGCCATTATGCACCATAGCAAACTTTCCCTCTTGTAGGTACTCTCTCAGCCTTAGATTTATTTTATATTCTTTTAAAAAATACTCACAAGCAAGTTATATTTAACAGTCAGTAGTTAATTAAATTTGTCAACACATTTTCTAATGTTTGTGCTCAACTTTATTTCTTTATCACATTTCCCTTCTTTCTGAATTATCCTTTTTAACAGTTTTTTTTTTTTTTTCTTTTAATGGGGGTCTCTGGTAGTCAATACTCTATCTTTGTATGTCTAAAATATTTTTGTTTTGCTATCACCTTTAAAATTTTTTATTAAACTTTTAATTTGAGATCCTTATAGATACACATGCAGTTGTGAGATAATTCGGAGACCTTGTGTTGCCCTCACCTTTGAATGATAATTTAGTCAGGTATAAAAGTCTAGGTTAACAGTTGTTTACCCTCAGTACTTTGGAAATGGATGTTCATTGTGCTCATGCATCAAGGGTTGTGATGCAGTCTGCTGTGAAATTGTTATTTTTTGGAGATGAAATTCTTTGTATATGAATTTCGCAGTTTTAATATTCTGTCTCAAGTTTATGCCTATAGGTAGATTTGTCTTTACTCTATTTGATACTTAAGAATATAACTAATTGTTGCCCTCTTTATGCCCTTAAAATTTTAACCGTGTTGTTATATAGAACTTATTTCATTGTATCACCAACTGCCTGTGAATTCTTTGATGTCTTCAAAGAATATCCTCTGCATCTAGTCCATCTATCATATTTAGCTTATGGATTATAAATGATTATTTAAGAACAATGGGGAAAGGAGTCCCCTAGTACTGAATAGGATTTGGAGATGAATGTGTAGACTTTCTTAGTCAGGATTCTGGGTTGCAGGCAGCAGAGAACAACTCTGACTTGTTTAGGTAGAAAAGGAGTTTTTTTTTTTTTTTTTTTTTTTTTTTTTGTTTATGGAAGATATAAAGTATCTCATGTAATCATCAGGAAATCTCTGAAGAACCAGGCTTGGAAAATGAGCAGGAACCATTGGAGGCTGGGAAACAAGGACACATAGGCAAGGTCATGCCACAGGAGTAGTCTAGTTGGGATGTCACCATGGGCACTGTCTCTATCACCATCTGTGATTCAGTGATGACACAGGACACTGCCACTGCTACCAGTGCGCAATGTGCATTTATCAGAACCTGCTCTGTCCTGTCATCCCATGTTCAGGATTCAAATTCATGAGCAGAAGCATGTAATTAGCAGGCTCCAGCTTCCATGGGAGTGTTAGAGAGTGGTGAGCAGATGTACTGGGCCCCTTAATTCCTGAAGGCAATTAAATGCATCTCCAGTTGCATTTTTCAGAGTAAAACTAAAATCAGTAAGTCCAAAACGAAGTTTCATTTCTTCTTCACCACCTTTTCCCAGCATGTCCATTCTTCCTTTCTTTCATTTTACAGTGAAAGCCTCACTAACCTCGGTTGTCCAAGCTGGAAACCCACTCATGCCAGTTAATGTTAGCAATTGGTAGTTTCTGTATTCTCATAAAGTTGCTGCAATAACTTTGTCACTAGTTTTTTTACACTTGCCTCCAGTCAGAGTCATTCTTCATATTTCATCCATAACTACTTTTTTAAAGGTAAATCCAGTTCATGGTATCCCCTTGGGTCCATCCTAGTCCCAGCAGGAAATGGATAGCATTATCTGAAAATGGTGATTGAAGAAAGTTAGGGCACAGTGAGAGAAAGGAACAAGGGATAGTGATGATTAGGAAAGCAAGAAGTGTCCGGAAGGTCAGGGAGTGGTTGCTGCAATTATGGGGCTTTGGTAGTGAGGTATAGCCAGCCCTCTTCTCTGCAATGGGAAGTGTCAGTATTCTGACTCCTGTCTCCTTCCATTTTCTCCTTTCCAGTTGGTGGCTCCTATGGATGTACTCACCCAGAATCTGGAGGACAGGGGAAATTCTTGAGGAAATTCATAGATGTCAGTCTCCTGGGGCACAGAGCTGGGTGGAGAAGGATAGAGAGTGAACCTGGAGGAGCTACTAGAGACTATCAAGCATACTTAAAAAACAAAACAAAACAAAAAACCAAAAAAAAAAATTTTTTTTAATGCCTCCCTGGTTTCAGAGTACAGTCCCCCATTTGTTTCAAGACCGCTTTATGTCTATCTGCATACTTCCTCTTTTTCATTGCTTGATCCTCCTGTCACAGGCATTCTAAACTCCAGTCATATTAAAGTACTATTAGATCTTTGAATTTATCACACTTTCCCTTATTTTGCCTTGCCTCTGTGCGTGCTTTTCCTTCTGTTTGTAAATTCTCTCTCCTCATTCTTATACTTCATAGGATAAATTCCTAAGCCCCATTCAGATTTCAGCTTCCTTTGGGAAGCTTTTTTATGCTCCCAAAGCACTTTGTAGTTGGGACAATATATTACAATTTGCTGTTTACTTTTACAATTGTTTCTGAAGGCATAATGCCCAGTGTACTGCCTCATGTTAAGTTGGGGCTGATTGTTGTTGAGTTGAGTGAATTAATCCAAGAAGATTTTTCAGGGGAGCTGTTAGAGCCAAATATTTAAGAGTTGGACAGATCTATAGAAATGGAGAGCAACTTCTCCCTAAAATTTATGTCTTCTTGATTAATTTCTGTTTGTCGTTGCTGAATTGTTATTGTACAGTCCAGAGAAGGGATCAAATTTTCCAAGAATCCATTAAATGGATTTTGAAAGTCTGTATTTATTTTAAGCTCACTATTTTTTCTCCTTTTTTTAATTAGAGAAATTGTAGGTTTACAAAAAAAAATGAATAAAATAGAGTTCCTATATATCACCCTATTATTAACACTTTGCATTAATTTGTTACATTTGTAGCAATTGATGAAAGAACATTTTTGTAATTATACTATTGGCTATAGTCCATGATTTACTTTAGGGTTCACTGTTTTTGTTGTACAGTCCTATGGATTAAAAAAAGTTTTTATTCTGGTAACATACAATCTAAAATGTCCCCTTTTAACCACATTCGAATATGTAATCCACTGCTGTTAATTATATCCATAATGCTTTGCTATCATTACCACCATCCATTCCCAAAGCTTTCCATCACCCCAAACAGAAATTCTGTATAATTTAAGCATTAATTCTTCATTCTCTAGCCCCCCCACCCTGGCCTCTGGCAATATATATTCCAGTTTCTATGAATTTGGTTATTCTGATTATTTCATGTCAGTGAGGTGATATATTTATCCTTTTGTATCTGGCTTCTTTCACTCAACATGATGTTTTCAAGGATCATCTGTATTGTCACATGTATCAGAACTTTATTCCTTTTTTTTGCGAATAATATTCCATTCCATTTTGTTTATTCTTTCCTCAGTTGGCGGCCGCTTAGGTTGACTCCATCTTTTGGCATTTGTGAATAATTCCACTATGAATATTGGTGTGCAAGTATTTGTTCCTGTCATTGCTTTCAAATCTTTTGGGTATATAATGGGAAATGAGGTTGCAGGTCATATGGTCATTCTATACTTAACTTTCTGAGGAACAGCTCACCTGTCTTCACATGCACCATTCTACATTCACACCAACAATGAATTAGTGTTCCTATTTCTCCACATCTTCTCCAACACTTCTAATTGTCTGTATTGTTTTTTTAAATAGTAGCCATTCTAGTGAGTGTGATGGTATCTTGTGATTTTGATTTGCATTTCCCTAATGGCTAATGATATTGAACATCTTTTCACCTGATTTTTTGGCCATTTGCTTATCTTCTTTGGAGAAATGTCTGTTCAAGCCTTTTGCCCATTTTTAAATTGGGTTGTTTGTCTTTTTATTGTTGAGTTGTAGACTTTATATATTCTGGATCTTAAATCCATATTGGATATGTGGTTTCCAATTATTTTCTTCTATTTTATAGGATGTCATTTTACTTTCATGATAAAGTCCTTTGGACAAAAGTTTTTTATTTTGATGTGTTCCCATTTATCTATTTTTCTTTTGTTGCTTGTGCTTTGGGTATAAAATGTAAGAAACCATTATCTAGCAAAATGTCCTGAAGCTTCCCTATGTTTTCTTCTAGGAGTTTCATAGCTCTGATTCTTATATTTAGGTCTTTTATCAATTTTTTTTTTTGTATATGCTGAGGGGTAGGGGTACACCTTTGTTTTTTTGCGTATGGACATTCAGTTTTCCCAGCACCATTTGTTCAATAGACTGTTCTTACTCAGTTGAGTGGACTTGCCACCCTTGTCAAAAAATCACTTGGCCTTAAATGTGAGGATTGATTTCGGAACTCGCAATTCAATTCCATTGATCTATATGTCTTTCCTTATGCCAGTACCACGGTGTTTTGATTACTGTGGTTTTGTAATAAATTTTAAGATGGGGAGGTTGGAGTTCACTAGCTTTTTTCTTCTTTTTCAAGATGCTTTCGCTATTTTGGACCCCTTACCCTTCCATATATATTTGATGATTTGCTTTTTCATTTCTGCAAACAAAGTTTTTGGAATTTTGATTGGGATTGCATTGAATCTGTACATCGCTTTGGGTAGAATTGACATCTTAATATTTAGTCTTCTAATTCATGAACAGGGAATGTCCTTCCATTTATTTAGGTCTCTTTTGGTTTCTTTTAACAATGTTTTCAATTTTTCTGTATACAGGTTCTTTCCATACTTGTTTAGATTTATTCCTGGATACTTGATTCTTTTAGTTGCTATTGTAAATGGACTTTTTTCTTGATATCTTTTTCCAGTTATTCGTTGTTAGTGTATGGAGACACTACTTATTTTGGAGTATTGACCTTCTACCCAACACCTTGTGGAATTCATATATTACCTCTAGTAGTTTTTTGGGGGATTTTTCAAGATTTTCTGTATATGGGATCGTCATCTGCAAATAGGTAAAGTTTTACTTCTTTTCCAATTTAGAGGCCTTGTATTTCTTTTTCTTTTCTAATTGCTCTGAGTATAACTTCCAGTACAATATTGAATAATAGTGGTGTCAGTGGGCATCCTTGTCTTGTTCCTGATTTTAAAGGGAAAACTTTCAGTCTTTCACCATTAAGTATGATGTTAGCTGTGGTGTTTTCATATATGCCCTTTATCATGTTAAGGAAGTTTTCCTTCTACTTGTAGTTTTCTAAGTGTTTTTATTGAGAAAGGGTGCTGAATTTTTGTCAGATACATTTTCTGTATTAATCGAGATGATCATGTAGATTTTTTCCTTTGTTCTGTTAATGTAGGGTATTATGTTAATTGGTTTTCTTATGTGGAACCACCCTTGCATACCTGGGACAAATCCCACTTTATTTTAATGCTCTGTTGGATTTGGTTTCCTGGTATCTTGTTGAGGATTTTTCCATCCATATTCATACGAGATATTGGTCTGTTCTTTTCTTTTATCTTTATCTGGCTTTGGTATGATGATGATGTTGGCCTTGTAGAATGAATTAGGGAATGTTACCTCCTGTTCAGTGTTTTGGGAGAGTTTAAGCAGGATTAGTGTTAATTTTTGTGGAATGTTTGGTAAAATTCTCCTGTGAAGTCATCTAGTCTTGGATTTTTCTTTATTGGGGGTGTTTTGATTACTGATTCAATCTCTTTACCCTTCATTATTGAAAGATTTTCTATTTCATCTTAAGTAAGTGGCGGTAGATAGAATTTGTCCATTTCACCTAGGTTATATAATTTGTCAGTCCCCTATTGATAACCTTTTAGTTCTTTGGAATAATAATTTGATACTTTTCATAATTAATAACACTGGAAAATAGTTTATACCAATAAAATGTTGGGTGCTATGTGAATGAAATAAGTTTTTTTTTTTTTTAGGTAAACCCTAAGGTCTGAATGCAGTTCATTTTTAAATTTAAATTTAAGTTATGTACCATAGTAGAAATTCAGTAACCTTAAAGTAGTAGTCTTTTGTGTTTGATTTTCTTTTTTTTTTTTTTTAATTAAATTCAGTTTTATTGAGGTACAGTCACATACCACACAATCATCCACGGTGTATAATCAGTTGTTCACAGTACCATCACATAGTTATGCATTCATCACCGCAGTCTATTTTTGAACATTTTCCTTATACCAGAAAGAATCAGATTAAGAATAAAAAATAAAATTAAAAAAGAACACCCAAATCATCCCCCCATCCCACCCTATTTTTCATTTAGTCCTTGTCCCCATTTTTCCACTCATCCATCCATACACTGGATAAAGGAAGTGTGATCCACAAGGTTTTCACAATCATACTGTCACCCCCCGTAAGCTACATTGCTATACACTTGTCTTCAAGAGTCAAGGCCACTGGGTTGGAGTTTGATAGTTTCAGGTATTTACTTCTAGCTTTTCCAATACATTAAAACCTAAAGAGGGTTATCTGTATATATAGTGTGTAAGAATGTCCACCAGAGTGATCTCTGACTCCATTTGAAATCTCTCAGCCACTGAAGCTTTACTTCATTTCATCTCGCATCCCCCTTTTGGTCAAGAAGATGTTCTCAATCCCACGATGCCGGGTTCAGACTCATCCCCGGGAATCATATCCTGCATTGCCAGGCAGATTTACACCCCTGGGAGTCAGGTCCCATGTAGGGGCAAGGGCAGTGAGTTCACCTGCTGAGTTAGCTTAGCTAGAGAAAGAGAGAGGGCCACATCTGAGCAACAGAGAGGCACTCGGGGAGACTCTTAAGCACAGTTATAAGCAGGTTTAGCCTCTCCTTGGCAGTAACGAGCTTCATAAGGGCAAGTCCCAAGACAGAGGGCTTGGCACACCAAGCCGTCAGTCCTCAATTTTTGTGAGAACATCAGCAACAATCCAGGTGAGGAAGTCCAACACTTCCGCATTTTCCCCCAGCTCCTCTGTGGGGCCCTGTGTATATATTTTTATTCTCCACCCAATTACTTTGGGATGTGTCGCTATTTCACTCTAAACTATACACACGTACCATATCTCACTTCCTATTCAAAGTTCCATGTAATTGTGGTGTTTGAACAAACTGACTGTAGAAGTTATATTGTGTAGAAAATGTACAAATAAACATCTCTTCCCTTGGTTTCACATGGAAGTTGAAGTTTTAACACACAGTCAGTTTCAACCTTTACACTTTGGCCCTATTTGCCCTAGTCTTAACCAGGTCTGCTTCATTCATATCTCTAATTGAAGTCTGGGCTTTTTTCCAGCTTTTTTTTCTTTCTTTTTTTTTAAACAGTTGCTGTATGCATTAATACTGACATTCTTATGTGCTGAGCTCTAGCTCTGAGTTTCAGGTGTCACGTAGATACCCAATGTTCCAGAGACCAATCAGGTTATACACAAAAGGGTCAGCATCTCATAGTTCGGAGATAGCCATTACAATTCAGGAATAGATTTGACTGCTGTAAGATCTTACAATCTAGGGACCATTACAATAATTGTTTCCCTGTTAAGCTGTGCTCTAAGATTCAATTCTGAGTTTACACATTGTAGTTAGTCCGTATTGGTGAAGCATTATAGTGTTTGCCTTTGTATCTGGCATACTTCACTCAAAATGCTGTCTACAGGATCCATTCACATCGTTGGGTGTCTCACAGCTTCAATCCTTGTAGTTGCTCAATATTCCATTGTATATACACACCACAGCTCACCATTCTGTTCCTCAGTCGATGTACCCTTAGGCCACCGCCACCCATTGCAACTCATGAATACTGCCTCCATAAACACCAGTGTGCAAATGTCCATTCATGTCTCTGCTCTTGGATCTTCTAAGTGCATACCCCATAATGAGATTGCAAGATCTTATGGCCCCGACATACTTAGCTTCTTGTGGACACCACCACACTGACCTCCAGAAAGGCTTCACCATTCTGCTTCCTCATCAACAGTAACTAGGTACATCCCTCTCTCCGTGTTTTCTCCAGCACTTTTATCCCTATTTATATTTTTTCCTACAATTTTATACAGATATATTCATATACCATACAATTATCCACAGTGTACAGTCCGTTATTCATGGTATTATCATATAATTGTACATTTATCACCACAGTCAGCACTTGAACATATTGATTACTATGAAAGAGTTCTTTTTTTTAGTGAATAATAAAAGAGATAATAAAAAGAAAAATAAAATGTCATGTGATACAATATAATAGTAAGGACAGAAAACAACACCACTACCAAGAATCCCATATCCCTCTCTTATATCCCCCTCTCATACACGATTATCTTTGGTACAATGCCTTTGTTACATTTAATGGAAGCATATTACAGTGTTACTGTTGACCATAGACTCCAGTTTGCTTTGATTATGTTTTTTCCCCCAAATACCATCCCTTTTTCAACACTCTGCATGGCTGGCATTCATTTGTTCTCCCATATGTAAAACACATTTTTCGTATTTGTACTTTTAGTAACAGTCATTGGCCACTCCAGTTTTTGCCAAGTTATATAGTCCCAGTCTTTTTCATTTTTCTTTACCTCTGGTGTCATACATTCCCCTATCCCACCTCTTTCAGCTTTACTCACGGACATCTTTGTTCAGTATACTTATAATATTGTGCTACCATCAAACAGTTTTATGCTATCTGTTTCTGGATCTATACAATCAATCCTGCTGAACATTCTGTAGTCCTTCAGCATCAAATGCCTGATCTCTACCCTCTTTCAGTCTCTTGGTAGCCTGTGTTATCAGCTTTTAACTCTCAAAGTTTGCTCATTAATGTTAGTTCATATTAGTAAGACCATACAATATTTGTCCTTTTGTTTCTGGCTAACTTCACTCAACATAATGTCGTCAAGGTTTATCCACATTATTATATGTTCCATGTCTTTTTTCTGTCTTACAGCTGCATAATATTCCACCATGTATATATACCACTGTTTGTTTATCCACTCATCCGTTGATGGCCATTTGGGCTGTTTCCTTCTCTTGGTAATTGTGAATAATGCCGCATTAAACATCAGTTTACAAATGTGTGTTTGTGTCTTGACTTTCATTTCCTTTGAGTATATACCTAGCAATGGAATAGCTGGGGCAGATGGCCAATCTTTACTTAGCTTCCTGAGGAAACTCCACACTGTCTTCGAGAGTGTTTGCACCATTCTATGTTCCCACCAACAATGAATAAGTGTGCCTCTTTCTCCACATCCTCTCCAGCACTTGTTATTTTCTGTTTTTTGGATATGGCCATTCTGATAGGTGTGAGATGATATCGCATTATAGTTTTGATTTGCATTTCCCTAATGGCTAGTGAAATTGAGCATTTTTTCATATGTTTTTGAGCCATTTGTATTTCCTCTTCAGAAAAATGTCTGTCCGTGTCTTTTGCCCATTTTTAAATTGGGTTGTTTGTCTTTCTGTTGTTGAGTTGTAGGATCACTTTATATATTCGGGATATTAAACCCTTATCTGACACGTGGTTTCCAAATATTGTCTCCCATTGTGTCAGCTGCCTTTTTACTTTTCTAACAAAGTCCTTTGATGTAGAAAAGTGTATGATTTTGAGGAGATGAGGTAGTGTGAAACCTCCCACTTTGTTCCTCTTTCTCAAGATACTTTTGGCTATTTGGGGCACTTTACCCTTCCAAATAAATTTGGTTATTGGTTTTTCTGTTTCTGCAAAGTAAGTTTTTGGGATTTTAATCGGTATTGCATTGAATCTATAAGTCAGTTTAGGTAGAGTTGACATCTCCATTATATTTAGTCTTCCAATCCATGAACACGGTATGTTCTTCCATTTTTTCAGGTCCTGTTTCTTTGTATAGGTCTTTTGTGACCATCATTAAGTTTATTCCTAAATACTTGATTCTTTTATTTGCTATTGTAAATGGAATTTTTTTCTTCCTCTTGTTGCACATTACTTGTGTATAAGAATACTACAGATTTTTGCATGTTGATCTTGTAGCCTGCAACTTTGCTGTATTCACTGATTATCTCTAATAGCTTTGCTGTAGATTTTTCTGGATTTTCTACATGTAGAATCATATCATCTGCAAACAATGAAAGTTTTACTTCTTCCTCTCCAATTTGGATGCCTTTTATTTCTTTTTCTTGCCTAATTGTTCCCCCAGGAGGGAGAAGTGCAGTTGCAGCACTGATTAACAAACTCAGACTGCCGAACAAAAGCTCCAACCATAGATGAACTGAAACCAGACACCAGAGAATCTGGGAGCAATCAACCCAACAGAGAGGAGATAGCAAAAACAGCAAAATAAATAAATAAATAAATAAATAAATACAGAGACTTTTGGAATTGCGGTAAACATAATCCGGAGAAAGGCCAGGCTCAAACAGAACAGGCACATATGCAAACCCAAGGGGCCGGGGCCCTTCTCTGAAAAGCCAGTTTCTTTGGTTCCTTGATTGTTCCTTAATCGCCCTTAACTGTTTTATTTTTGCATCTCAGCAGCCCATCAGAACTGCAAGGACTGTAAATAGCCTATACTGTGCCCTTCTTTTTCTTTTCTTTTTTAAATAATTCTCCCTCCTGGTCCCCAGCACTGATGTCCACTGCTCCCTTGGGATTGTGGCTGGCAGGGAGGTGTGTGGGCCCCCTGGCCATGAGAACTTACAGATTTCGCTGATCTCGACTGCTCCATGTGTTCCTGAGTGATGTATGAAGTATGTCCAAACTCACATTCCTCTGCAGTGTCTGGTCCAGCAGTTCCTGGTTATCCACCAACTGTCCCAGAGGAGTAACCAAAACCCGTACCTCACCACTCCGCCATCTTGCCCCTGTGTTTGATTTTAATGAGATACGCTGAAAATCTCCAAATTGATAGAAGAATTATTTAATACAGTGATTATAACACAGATTGTTAATGTTTGCAAAGTAAATGATCTCCTTGTATACATGTAAATATTTCTAAGTCAGTTGTCATAGCCTCCCTCTACTGCGAGCACCAGAATCTAGTATAGTGATGGAATAGTCTCAGTATATCAATTATCATAAATATTACTATTGCTAGAGTATGGTACTCTCTTTATCACTAATTAAAAATAATGTCTAATAAGAGCTCACTTTTATTGGGTATTAATATGCCTGATACTATATTAAACTTTTTATATGAGTCATGACCCTTAATCTTAAAAGCAAATCTAGGAGACATGTTGTAATATTACCCGTGTTTTTAAAATGAAGAAATTGACATTTAGACAGGCTGTTATTTGAGTTTCTTTTAGTTGTTAAGTGACATAAATTTAACCAAAGGCTAAGCCAAAAGCTGGAAGTTTAAGCCAGAAGGTCCACCTGAATGTGAATTTCAAAAGTGGACTTCAGTTGTGAATGGACATGTAGGGACTTAGAGAATGTCCTCAAGGTATTTGCTTTCTCTCTGTGTTTTGCCTTGATTGTTTTTCCTTGGTTTCATATTGGAAGCAGGGTTTTGTTCAAGTCTTGGGCAAGGTAGTCACCACAGACCTGCATCCTCCAAACTTAGTCACAGAAGCGTAAAGACCGTCTCTCTTTTTTGTATTAAAGTGTCAATCCCAGAGAAGATGACAGTTGGTTTTGCTTGTCTGATCTGTCCAACATATTGCACTAACAGCAATGGCCAGGGTCAGGAAAGGGGATTGTTTGCCACACAAGCATTATGTGGAGCAAAGGAAAATTACCCAAAAGCACCAGCAAAAGGCAGATGGAAAATATGTTGGGAAATCAAACCATAAATACCTTTGGTTTTGCCACAGAGAGGGTGAGTTAATGACTCAGCTCCTAAGGAGAGATGCAGTGATTCAAATCCATATTTGCCCATTTTTTTGTGCTCTAGACATGAAGCCATACTAATGTAGGTATTTTCTCATTTATTCTTGCTGGTATTATTTTGATGATATTTGTTTTACATTAAAAGATGTTATTGTTCCAGCAGCCATTGGAAAGATTCTAAAGATTTGTTTTTTTTTTCACTGAAATTTACTTTCCTGATTTAAAGTCTAGAAGTTACTTTGGAGGTTTTCTGTTCCATTTCCCCCACAGACTAGTATATTTTTTGGAGTTATGCATGAATAGCCTATATGTAATATTTATAACAGGGCTTAACACAGTTTAGGTCTTACCTCACTAAAATATATATTTCTGGCTAAAGCCCTGACATCCTTTCTAAATGCAAGTACATTTTTTGTTCTCTGTCTACAGTACCATTTTTCTTCTAACAGTTGCTCATCATTAGATGATGTAAGTTTAGTAAAAGAATAAAATTTTCTTCTTCATAGAGTAAATCCTCACTCATACCTCTGGATATTGAGATAGTCAGTATCAGATGATGACTCTTCTTGTAGAATTCTATAGACCTCACAGCCTTATTACTGTAATTTCTTACTCATGGATCTTACACCACTTCTATTCTCTTAGCACCTAAATGAAACAAAGATAGTGTTTCAGAAAATTTCATATTCTCTTCCCTCCTCTTTTTTTTCTCAACCTTGTGGCTATGTATCCATATCTTTTCAGTTTGGATGAGGTTGATAGTACTGAGGATTGATAGTTTTTCATGGCCTACTCTAGACAGAAGTGCTACTGTGTATGAAGAGAAAAACATTTATTCCAGATCTGCCAGGATTATAATGTGGGCTTGAGATAAAAGAAAGACACTAATACTTATTCTCATACTTTCCTCCGTTTTTATGTGTGTCTTGGCATGTTTTAGCTAATGATATCCTCACAAACTAAAATCCAGTAACTAAATAGGAATAGATGAACTATCAGTGGGGAAAAAATCAGTGCATCTATATATGTATTACACTTCCTTTTGATCTTCTAATGCATGTCCTTTTTTTTCAGAATTTTTTCAGAATTCAATTGCAGCTTCCTGGATGGAAATGCAAGATTTATGAAAGTTAAACACTTTTTTTTTTATTTGTTAAAAGTTGCAGTGGAAAATGAGTTTCTTTCTTAATTAGTCCAGTATACTCCCTAAACACAATCTGTATTTTTATGAAATGTTGTCTCTCATTTTTTTGGTGCTGGGTAAGAGGGGTAGGCATTTTTAGGACAAGAAGAAACTAAACATATTAAAGGTTTCAGCCACAAGAATGGATGATGGAGAAACAAGCAGTAAGACTAATAACTTAGTGTTTTGTTTTAATTTTACATGTGTGTGTCTGCATGTCTTTAATGGTGTTGGATAGCATCTAAAGGGGAAACGATTGTCTTCTACTAAGCTATTTAAAAAAAAGCTTTCTCTGTCCTTAATACATGGGCAGGTAGACATCCTTATAGCCATTAGGTTGGTGCACATTTACTTCATTTCTCCTGCTGAGAGGTATGTGATAAGATTGTACTTTGTCCCCTTGGAGTTAGGCCTGCACATATTAGTTGTTTTGTTCCCTTGGGCCCGATGATTTTAAGAACCATTTATCTTATTTCTCTCCCTGCTTTGTTGATCAAGAAGCAGGTGTAACGATGGAACCTCAGTCATCCTGGTTCTTGGTTGTACATGTACATGCGAGTGAAAATTAAGCATTTGTTAACCCCACTGAGCTTTAGGGGTTGGTTTTTACTATTGTATATCCCAGACTATCCTGACAGATACATTCCTAATAGGAAAACAGGACCTTGTTTATGGGAAACTAAACATGTAATTACGTTCTTAGTGGGTCTGGTAAGACAAACAAAGTCAAGTCCCTTTCTTCTCCGTTACGTTAAATTCACTCCTCTTCAATATTTAGGCTTTGGTATGTTTAAGGCAGCAAACAAAATAAAATTATCATCAGGAAAATTCTTCTGTATTCCATTTTAAGATAATTCTGTTTAATTTTACTTTCCAAGATAATTGCTTTTCCTCCAGTCTGTCTACTGAGGAGGGCAGTTTTCTAACCAGAAAGAATGGAACAATTACGGTTAATGAGGATTGAATTCCAAGATAGTTGAAGAGATAGAAAAAGAGCACCTGGACATTTTAAATAAGTTCAGGTTCCCAAGTCCGGAGAAATGGTGTTTTGTTAAAAAGGTATGGGCAGATTTCCACACCACTGAGAAAGAGGAAAGCAGACACTGTAACAATATGGATACCCTTCTTTCTTTCTTCTCTCTCATTTTTTTTTTTTTTTTGCCTAGGGGAGTGCTGGTAGAAAGGAGCACCCCATAATGGATTTTATTTCCCAATCTGTCTCAGAGATCCCTGTCTCTGTTTCCCTTCCATGGAGGGCCCAGTCACCCTTGGGCTGTTTCCCATCAGTTTCCGCTCTTCCCTGGGGAAACTCCTGACAGCTCCTGGACTCCCCATTGAGCCCTACCCCTCATGTAGAAAAGGAAAAAAACAAAAAACAAAAACTGGTCTTGAAAATCTGCAGACATTCATACCAGAAGGAATGTGTTGACCATATGCATTTAAAGCCAGATGAACGATATTTGTCTGACTCTTTAATTCATCAGTGTGTAGATACAGCTGCACTAATCTATAAAGCAAAAGCTCAAAATCATGAGGTTTTCTGGAATTTTCTGCCAAGGCTTTCTTCAAATGGAGGTGGAGTTACAAATGTACATCCTTTACATGATAAATTATATATTTTTATGGCATAATTTATCTGCAGGAGACATGGATTTTTCAAATTCAATTTTATTGAAATATATTCACATACCATACAGTCATCCAAAGTGTACAATCAGTTGTTCACAGTATCATCATGTAGTTGTGCATTCATTGCCACAATCAATTTTTGAATGTTTTCATTACTCCGAAAGATAAAAATAAGAATAAAAATGAAAATAAACATAGAGGTAAAAAAGAACCCCCCAAACATGCTATACCCCCTATACTCCCCTATTATTCACTTACTTTTTGTCCCCATTTTTCTACTCAGCTGTCCATACATTGGATAAAAGGAGTGTGAGCCACAGGGTCACATTGTGTAAGCTATATAGTTATACATTCGAGGACACATGGATTTTTACAGTGAATTCTTATTTTCAGAGTTTTAGGCCATTATGTGAGAGTGTAACCACTTAATTGTAATTATTATGGGCAAGACCCCTCTGAATTTCTAGATTCACAGAAAAGAACCTCATTTTCCTTTTTCAATTTCCACTAATACGGAGCTGATATGTCTTACTTCCCCTTTGTACCAGAATACATTCAGGTTATCCACATATTTATTCTCCCATGTGTTCTCTGCACATGATGGCAGGCATTTATCTCTTAAACCTGAGTGCCAGGGCTGTGAACAGAACTTTCACTGCTTTGACTTTGGATAGTTTGCACTGGAAGGATGGATTCCTGTGGGCCCACTGCCTACTGAATATAGTTGGGTCTATCTAAGGGGAAAACATCTGGCCTAATTTATCTTCAGGCATCATTAAATAATGCTGAATGGCAACTATGGGGAAAAAAATGTGAGACTTTTAGTGTTAATTTAGAGTTGGTTAATAGGTAACTCTTGCTCTGTATTTCTTTCAAAGGGATGAATATTTTGATAACATCAAAATTAATCTTTTTTTCTTCATTTTGATATCTAAATGTGGCATTGTAGTATAATGAGCTCTCAGCCTGATGGTATTTGGAAACTCAGCTGGTAAAACAGGACTGAGGAAGGCTAGGAAAGCAGTCGGGACTATCTGATTTCATAGAGAACTTTTTTGTTGGCAAAGGTGAGTTTTAATACTCCATTGCTTCCTTAAAGACACTTAGCCCATATTTCCTAAGAACAGATATTGGCTGTAGGAAACCAGTTCTGTTTGCTTTCTGCCTAACAAATATGGCTTTTATTCCTCTAGCACTTCTCCATTTTTAGCGTACAATTCAGGGATATTAATGACAATGACATTATTGTGGTACCATCATTACCATCCATTACCAAAACTTTTTCATTCCCCCAAATGGAAACTCTGTCTGTTAAGCAATAAGGCCCCATTTTGCCCTTCCTCCAGTCCCTGGTGACCTCTAATCTACCTTCTAACTCTATGAATTTGATTATTCTAGATATTTCATATCAGTGGCATCATACAAAATGTGTAGTTTTCTGTCTGGCTTATTTCACTCAGCATGACCTTTCAAGGTTTATCCATGTTGTAGCTTGTGTCAGAACTTCATTCCTTTTTATGGCAGAATAATATTCCATTGTGTGTATGTGTGTATGTATATATAAATATATAAACACACCACTTTTTGTTTATATGTTCATCAATGCTGATATTTTAATTGAATCATAATTTCTTGGATATAGTAAATCTGGTTGGGAAATCTACTTGCTTTCTAATATAAAACTTGTGGTAGATTTTTATGGATTACTCCGTTAGAACCTGGAAGCCCATATCCAATGTCTCTTGGCCTGTAACAAGCCTCTAGGCCATATCTCTAGAGTCTTAGCATACCGGCTTCATATTTTTAAAATGTTAGCCCTCTTTCTGAAGCCTGGGAGTCAGGAATTCCTTCAGCTATTACTCATCAAAAATGGCTTCTATGTAAAGACCTCTTATTGCTGAAATTATTTATATGGCTTTGCTATATAAATATGAGCCCTTAATGTTGTAAAATTGTTTAATTTTTAAGAGTGCCTCTGGATGGATATTTAATAAAGGGGTAACACTCTGCTTTCCCAAATTTTATTTCATTAAGGATTTGGTTTGTAAATGATGAAGCAATAGCTTGTAGCGACAGCGACTCTTCCAATCATTTTCTAAGGAAGTCAGAAAAAGTAACATCTGATTTAGAAGTGTTTATTCTTTATTTTTTACATTCTTATTTGTTACTGTACTTTTAAAATGTTATGTGAAAGGAACTAACTATGGGCCTGATAATTATTATAACAAATACATTTGTCATGAACATTGATTACCAATAATTAAAACCCAACTCTAACTGGTTTAGCAAAAAGGAGAAGTTAGTGGGAAGTCCGTATAACCACAGACAGTACAGGAGAATAACAGGCCCTCAATTACAGCTGGAATGAAGAAGCAGGTGTTTCCAGGAGTCTCTCATCTGTGCTCCTGTCTGTAAAGCAGCCTTTTTTCTGAGCCTGGCTTTTCCCACATGGCTAGGAACATGGCTTCTAGCAATTTCCAGGGTTTTATTGCATGGTTTCATGACTAGAAAGCAACTGAGATGTGTTTTCTTTAGTTTTAGGTTTATGTATGCAGGAGAAGAGCAGTGACTGGCTGTTCTTGTGTACCCCATCCCTGCCACCCCACCACCCAGTCATTAGTAGGCAGCTAACTTGGCAGTATCTACAAGACTGTGGTAGCTCCTATTCAAACACAAAAGGGAGAGCGTATTTTTCAGAAGGGACTAGGTAGCTGTGCACATAAGACAGTAAATTCAGCACATCGATACTTCCTTGTCATTTGTTTATCCTGTTTTCATTCATTCAGCAACTTTTTGTTAAGCACTTTCTATGTGCCAGGCACTGGAGATACAGTGGTGAACAAAAGGAAAAAAAATACCATTGTGATCACTACTTTTCATAGAATGTAAATTATAATACCACCGCTGAAAATGGGCTAGGCGAGGGTCATTTCTAGCTAGCCTTGATTAGCATTTTGAATAAATACAAAAGAAGACGTATGGCTCAGTCTCCTTCCTTTTATTTTAATCCTTTTCAAAATAAATTAGATATTTGCCACCCTTTTCCCCCGTAAACCAGAGTATGTGTCTCCAGAGACGGTGATAAGATGTTTTATTGTAGTTCGTTTTGGTGTATGTATGTGGTTGGTAACTATGTGTTAAATCAGTGACTTATTGAGAAGGTGATGCTTGTGGTCTAGCTGCCATCAGGAGAAAAGGCCTCCTATTAATTGTGACAAAAGACTCATTGTCTTTGTCATTGTTCACCACTTAACTGGTCAAAATTAAATAATACAATGTAGCCACTGATTTTATACAATTATCTAAAGATGTAGCTTGTAATTAATTCCTTCCGGCAGGTTCTTCCGGATGCTGTGTCTTTTAGGACCTGTCTGTGGGAATAACATTGAAGACTTTTCCTGACTCTGGTTGAATGATGAGTAATGTTTGCTTTGGAAACATTTTATCTACCTGTTTTTTTTCCCTCCACTATGCTTTATAGTATAAGGTATTGTGTTAGTTTCCTAAGGCTACTGTAACAAATTACCACCAATCGGTTGGCTTAAAAGAACAAAAATGTATTCTTTCAGAGTTCTGGAGGCTGGATGTGGGAAAGCCAGTTCTCCACAGGGCCATGCTCCCCTGGAAGCCTGTTGGGGAGGGTCTTTCTAGCCTCTTGCAGGTTCTGGTAGCCCCGGACGTTCCTCAGATTGTGCACCTTCATTGTACTCTCTGCCTTCTCTTCACATGGCCGTCTTTGCTGTGTGGCTGTGTATTTGTGTCCAAATTTCTCTCTTACCAGGACCCCGGTCTTATGGGATTAGGGTGTACCCCAATCCAGTGTGATAATTTTAGCTAATTACTTTAACAAAACCCTATTCCAAATAAAGTCACATTCACAGGTGGGGTGGTGGTGGATAGGACTTGAACATATCATTTTAGGGGACAGAATTCAAACTACAACAGGTATATAACTATTTCTGTTGTTGTTGAATATTATTTTTTGTTTTATTTTGGAAATGATTTTTAAATGGTTGATTATTTAATTTATGTATGTGTACATTATATAATTATGTAATGTATAAATTATGTAAATATTAATTTAAAGGTTATGAAAGTAATTTGTGCTTCTGAACATAAAAATGTAAAAGAAAAAGAAATTTCCTCCTTCAATTTTGGTTTTCTACCATTCTCCAGGGTAACAATCGTTAAATATTTGAATATTTTTATAGGGTGTGAATGTGTGTAGGGATTGTGGGTATGTATATTTGTATACCACATTCGTTTGCATGCATGCTTTCTCTATTCATAATTTTCTTCAGCTTTGTATTTTCACCCATCGATTCATCTTGGACATCCTTTCATGTCAGTTCATATTGAACTACTTTATTCTTTGTAAGAGCTATGTAGTATTTTATGATGTGTGTGTCACTTAGTTTAGTTAGTCACCCTCTCTTACACTGTGTCTTGTCTGTTTGTTGGAATTTCACATGATGCTTCATTGAACATGCATGATGGGCTGTGGATTTCTGTAAGATAAATACCTAAAGGTAGACTTGTTTCAACAAATGGGACCACCTGTCTTTTATTTAGTACTGCTAGGTTGCCCTCCAAGTTAAGTTTGTACCATTTGATATAAAGATACTTTGTTGTGATGGTAGAACACTTAGAGGGCCTGGGTTTGAATCCCAGCTCTGCTTCTTACTTGGGAATATCCTGGTGTATGTTATTTAATGTATCTTTGCCTCAGTCTCTCATCTAACAAAGCAAACAAAAAATATCTACTTCCACATGTGATTATGAGGATTAAATGTTTTAATGTAAGGCAAGTTTTTAGAATAGTGCCTAACATTTTTCTACCTCAGTGTATTTTCTAACATTATGTATTAGCTATTTTTATCACCATGAGGATTTTGTAAGGATTCCTGAGATGTGGAAATTTGGGACCTCAACTGATTGCTGCTTCAGAATGTTATTCTGAAAAGAATGCTGGTTTGACCATAGATTTTCCTGTTGTCCATTTCCATGTGGGTAAGGGTTTAATCTCCCATCCATGGATAAAAACACATATTGAGCACTTTAATTTTCATAATACAGTGTTAATCCTGCCACCTGCAAATTTGGTTTTCAGAGTTTTTATAGCTGTCCATAGTTAGTCGTAAAATACAAATAAACTCCAAGTTGTCAGAGCATGTAATCTTGATTTAATCATATTGGATATTGAGACTACTTGGATTATTTTAATTGATATTCCCAATTTTATTTTCATTTTGTGTTTAGTTTTTTATAGAAGACTTCACAGCAGAACTTAGGTGTGTTTTATGTTTGTTTTTGTGGAAGTCTCATTGAGGATATTGTCCCCTACCACCCAGGGCCTCTATATGAATTTGTAGAGTTTGAAGCTAGAAAACTTTTATCTCCTCTAACGAACTAATGTTGCTATCATTTAGCTAATTAATGAGTGTTAACTAACTAACGTCTGCCTCTGCATTTTAACTACCATGAAATTTGGACAGCATTCTAAATCAGTCATGGCAACTTTATCATCTGACATGATTTCTCAGTTTTGAAACAGTCCAATGTATTTGTATCTTTTATGCTAGTACAGATTTTTTTTGAGGAGGTGTGATAAGGAAAGTGATACAGAAAGAAGTTATATCCACTGTGCTTTTGATGGGACAAGAGATGATGAAATACAAGCTTGATGATAAACAGAGAATCTGCATATATGATCAGGAAGTGTTGTTGATAATCATGGGAATTATCACAGAGAACAGGAGATTCATAGAAAGCTGCACTTGTGCAGTTGTCCAGTCTGCCTAGTTTCAATTCTTGGCTCTACCACTTGCTAGCTGTGGGCCTTTGGGCAAAGTTAAGTGAATTCCTCTGTGCCTCAGTTACTTCATCTGTCATCTGTAAAATGAGGGCAATGATGGTTCTTATATGGTAGGGTTGTAGTTTTGAGCATTAAATTAGTTTATATGCATACTAGGACAATATTTGTTGGAAAGTAACTGCTGTGTAAGTGTTGGCTACTGCTATTTCAAAAACAAAACAAAAAAAAAAAAAAAGGAAAGGAAAAAATTTGAAATCTCAGACTGTTGAGCTTCATTTCAATTCTCAGCAAACTTCTAGAGTGGATTACTAAACAGGTGTCTGTGAGCATATAGAAATGGAAGTAAGGATCCCTGGAAGGCATTATGGATTCTCTGAGTTAATTCATGTCAAACTAACTTAATTTATTTTTGATAGGATTATTAGATTTATACCTCAGGAGGATGCCTCTTGTTGGAACGACATTTCAGCCAGTCTTTGACATAAGCCTATTATGAATTCCTTTTAGAAGTGATGGACAAGTGTGAACTGGGTGACAGTGTAATTAAATGAATTTGTAGCAGATTGAACATCTATGGCAAAAGTATATTGATTGACTATTCACTATCAATCTGAAGTGAGATCCCAGTGGCAACCACAATGCTTGATTTTCCATTTTCTTGTTCAGTTCTGTCATGAATACTTCGGAGAAATACATCAAAATCATGCCTGTCAAATGTGCGGACTTCACAAAATAAAAAGGGAAACTGAACAATTGGACAACACAATGATGATTCCAAAATAACTTTGTAAGTTTGAACAAATGGCCTGTAGCTCCAAAGATGAAATTTAACTGGCATATGTATTTCTCAGATTTGGGGATGCCACAAAATTTCGCTGTTTCCTTGGATAATCAGATATTTGGGACTATTGAGATTTCAGAAGCTACAAAAATGGGTTAAGTACTAGTACATTAATCAAGTGTGCATTTATGTCTGTCAAGTTTGGAAATTACAACACAGAATTATGGATGTGATTTCAGAAGCAGATGTTGAAATATCTGGAGGTCTTAATTGACTGCCAATGTGAGGTGGCTGCTTAAAATGAGTGTCATATTAGGTTGTATTGATATAATTTTAGGAGAAAGAGGAAGGGAGGTAATAGTTTTACTATATTGTGTTTTGATCAAGCTGCATTTAGAATATTTATCAATAGTATTTAGTTCATTTATTCTAATGACTATAATTCTTAAAGGCATGTTGTATTTGAAAAGACATTGGCAAACTGAAGAATATTCAAAGAAGGGAGAAGTGGATGGTAGAGCATCTGCAAACTATTTTATGTGAGGATAGATAAAAAGTACCAAGGATCCATTATCCTGGAAACAAAGGAAAACTTAAGGCCTAATAGTATTTTCAAACATATGGCAAAGAATCATGTGCATAACTTGTTGGACCCCATTTTGTAACTTTATGACACAATTGCTTATAAAATGAAATGTTTAGAAAGTGCTTGTAACTTAATATTAAATAATTGTAACATTCAAAGGCAAAAACTAGGATTACATGATAGAAATATGAAAGGGGAATTTTTACTTTGATGCATGGAAATCGATTCTAATAATGTACGCTCTGAATAGAAAAGACTGCCTGCAGATTTCTGTGGTGGAAGGATTTCTTTGCTTCTCACTAAAGAGAGAAGAGTATCATTAAACAGGTATAATTAAACACTAATTAATGACATACTTTTTATAACAAGTTTTGTATACTTCAACATTTAAATAATTCTTAGTTTTTCTTTTCTACTTTTAGAACATTGTATGAATTTTGGGCCTCTCACTTTCTATTTTCATTCTGTATATATAGAAAAATGCCTTTATTAAGTGTGTCAAAAGTTCAAGAACTTACTGAGGTACAGAAAAGTTGCCAAAATCCCACAGGAAATTACAGGTCACCTCTTGGTTCCGTAGATGCTTATCTGCAAGCTCTATTGATGATCATTTTGTTTGCGAGTTCTAGGACTCAAAATTCTGTCACCTGTGCTCAGCTTTTATGACTTTGGGCAACTAAAATAATTTTACTGTAAGACAGAATTTCCTGCTGATGACTATTATATGATGCTATATATCATAACTGATTGAAAGCTTGTTGGAAGTAAGTTGTTGCAGTTGATACCCTGTAGTGTGCTATCTTTGTAGGTATTAGAACAAGTGTTTGAAAGTATGCTGTGTTGTCTCATCCCTCTTGTTAAAACCGAAAGGAAGTCTTTGGAATCATGAAACTGGGCTTCTGTGGGGTGCATGTTTACCTGTGAATCTGTGTTGGAATAAGTTTGGCAGAGGTCAGGTGATTAAGGATGGGAATATGTGGCTAACCTGATTTGTAGAAATCCTGGTATAATTTACCCAGGAAACCTCAAAGAAGACCATGTCTAATCTCCATCATTTTCTTTTAGCCCTTTTCTGTTTATTAAAAATATTCATGCATTTCTAGGCTATACTCAAGTATTTTTTTTTCAGCCGGGAGTATTAGCTAATGTTTATTAACTCACCTTAAAATAATATGTGCTTTACATTCAGCTTCCTCATTTAGTCCTTTATTAAAAAAAAAGGAAGTAGGACTTAGGGAGGTTAAAATATCTAAAATCAGCTTATCTAAGATCTTGTATGAAATCAGCTAGTAAGTGGGACTTCTTGGTTGATCTGATGCCAAAACTCATAATCTTCATTATTATGCTATAAAAATGTCAAAATATTGAGCAGCTCAAAACATCTTTTCCAAAATTGACTTGATCTTTATTTAGTGAAACCTGCTTAGTAGTGCCACTCGCTGGGGACACAGAGGTGACCAAAAAGAGCAAAGTCCTTAATTCACAGTGCTCACAGCATAGCAGGAAGAGTATCATTAAACAGGTATAATTAAACACTAATTAATGACAATTGTGACAGGTGCTATAAGGGACAAGTCGAGTTTAAACCATTGTCTGAGGTAGTTTGTTCTTAATTGTGCCAAAGTGGGGTTTATGGAATAGATATTGTATGTAATATCTTGACTTTAGGCCCTCAGTCTGTTAAAGTGGTGTGCTCATGGATGAGAAACTGTTTAACTTTGTAGAAAAAGCAAATATCAGAGCACCAAATGGGCTGTTCCCTTCACTTTCAGGCTGTGAGGCCATGGGCACATCATCCTCCCAGACTGCTTTCTTCTGTGTGAAGAACCGCTGATTCTCAGGGCTGTTATAAGGATACTTTTTGAGTCTTTTTGAATCACACATTCAGGAATACTGCAGAGTGTATAATTTCCCCATAAAGTGTGTTAAAGTACACAGAAAATTTTAGCATCATCTTTAAACCCTTAACTAGTAATCACATATACAAGGAGTAGAGGGCAGCCTTACTGAGCTGATACTGGGCAGTTGGCAAGGTGTTGTCACTTTTAACATGGTTTTTTTTTCTCATCTGATGTTTTATCAAAGTGGCATGTACATTTGAGGTTTCTCAAGAGTGGATGAAATAGGGAATGTTAAATATTTGAATCCTGCAGTCTGTCCGTAATTTATGTAAAGCCCCTAGAGAGGGCTTAGCACAGAGTTGTTTAATAAGGATTAGCTGTTCTTGTATTTAAACATTGTCATCATTAATACTATCATGTATACAAGTCCCGTTCTTCCACTTACTAGCTTTTGTGACCTTGGGCCAATTGCTTCACTTCTGAGCATCTCAGGAAAGATGATAATACCTCTTCTGTGCATCTCACCGAGTTGTTGTGAGGATCAAATGAAATAATACATGCACTGTGAAAGTACTGTGGCAGTCATGGAGTGCTATATGATGGCTTATTGTTGTTATAACCCCAAAATTGTTCACCTACATAAGACCTTAATCAGAGAAATATATTAGTGAACTGCCAGTGCAAATAAAGGGAAGATGCATTAATGTAAGAAGAGGGGAGAGTCTGGGAATCGATACCCATTTGAGGCTTCCACAGGTGTGAACATATCATTGAAATGGTTCTTATATTGTGGAGCTCTTTTAAATTTGCAATCAAATAGGTAAGGTCTCTCAGAAAGTTTTTCTTGGTGCCTGAAGGGCCAAGGTTTGAATCTTCAGATGAACACTAGTCTAATGTGTGTGTCTTAGGTATACTTTAAATGACTTTTCTGTTTGTAATCTTGAGTAAGCCTTAAAATGTTTGAGAGACAGTATTTCTGGACCAGAAAAGTACTTAAAGACTGTACCTAAAATATAGAAAAATGCATTCTCCACATAACCAATGCCCCTCAATTATTTGGCTCTCCTTCTTTTATCTGTAGTGCTATCTTGTTATTTCAAGCTTTTTTTCTTTGTTTTGGTTGTTTTTTGTTTGTTTGTTTGTTTGTTTTTTCTCCAATTTGGGGGAAGAAGTAGTCTGGGGAAGAAGGTTTCTGGGTTGAAATGGTCTTGTCTCAAAGTTTCCGAATTCAGATGTCTTATAGTTGGTCACGTAAGTAAATACAGCAAACCAGTGGTTTATTTGCCAGTTTTGTACCTCTGTTTATCTCTTCTGAAAAAAAGATGAGGCTCCATTGTAGGAAGGTAGCAGATTGTACACATATGCTTTATGTTCCTAGTCATGTTGACGTTGAAACCCATTGAGGAGTAGCAACTCAGGAAAGAGAAGGTTGATGAGAACTGAACAACATTAGTGCATGAAGCAGAAGTGTGCGAGATGCAAGATACTACTCTTAGGGAGGGAGAATGAAGTGGAATCACAAATACAGCTTTAGCACAGTAGAACAATTTGTTTTAAAAGGAAAGAAAGGACACATTTTATAAAGATTGAGCACTGTGACAAACTCTGATGTGTGTAGAAGAAACAGTGACATCTGGCCAGTGCTTTCTAATTATGTTGTAAAGTTACAGCAATGAAAACAGCATGGTGTTGGCACAATAATTGACTGAAAAGTCAATGGAAGCTAGTGAGATCTCTGGAAGAGCCTCAGGGACAGTTGTTTTCTGTTTATACTGTAGACCCTAAGGATGCCCCAAAGCATCTTAACCATTACTGGGAGAAAGTACTGGAATCTCTAAGCTCTCTCTTCTCTGTCTCAACAAGAACAGCTCTGCTTTTGCATGTTTTATATATTGGGTTCCCATATTTATATATTGATTTCACATTAAAAAACATTTCCATTAGTCTAGCATTTCGTATTAATGTATGGTAGCGGATGCCTCTCTAACCAAGTGAAGCTTATAAAACAAATTATGTTGGAGAAACTTGTCTTACTAATTGGAGGTGGGGGCTTCAGGTAGTGCTTCACCTCTATGTAAAAAGATAAATTCCAGATAAATTAAAAACAAAAAATATAAAAGTCCTTGAAAAACTGTTGGTAGATATTTGTGTGCTCTTTGGAAAGAAGGAATTTCTATACATATAAGCAGTAGAAGTCACAGTGGAAAAGACCAAAGACTGACAGAGTTGCTCATGTGAGAATAGAAAACTTTCCGTATCTCCCTAACAAATCCAAAACATAATCAACAACAAGGAATAAATATCTATTATTAGTGTGAGAAACAGTGAGTATTATTCTTAATGTGTAAAGAGCTTTCTTCATATTAAGAAAACCAGAAATAAGTACCGTATTCCATATGATATTCTCATGAAAAAATCTTTAGCCTCATTTGTATTTACAGAAATATAATTAAAATAATGGATTACCACTTACTTTGCCTACTAAACTGGCAAATATTACCAAAAAGTTCATGTTTAATACTGGCAAGGGTATGGTGAGAGGCAGATTCAGTCTTTCCTGGTAGGAGTATAAGTTATTAAAATCTTTCTGGAAACAACTGGCAGTGTATCAAGAGACATGACAAAGCTCACAGTCTTTGGCTAAGTAATATTATTCTAAGCATATTACTTTCATATTTCCTCACAAGTTTATTATTAATCCAATCTTGAAAACAACATAATGCCCGTTCTCAGTGAAGAGTTAATTTTGATGCTGTTTTTGGAAGAATTCAAATTACATGTAGAAAAGTAAGACACCTAACAATATGTACACATACTATATACAATATTAGGAATTAGATTAAAATAATATGTACAAATATAAAAAATTGAGAAGGAAAACAAAAATAATAATAGTGATATCTCTTGGTTGTAGGCTTGTGAGTTCCTTTTGTTTCCTTCTATTAGATATGAATTCGCCTTTTTCCAATTTTTACTATCAGAAAACAAGGTTATATGATTATTTTCCATTGTAAATATTAAAATTGGATTGCTATTTTGTTCACAATTAAATCATTATTGTGCAAACCAATGTGAACCTATTTTGATTATCTGAAATATTTATTGGCCCTATTTCTAGAATACATTTATTGTGACAAATAGTGTTAAAGATTGTGAATCTAACACTGTTTGCTCCCTTTCCTGCTCTGTTACATCCTTGACCCATTCTCTAAAAAGATGGGTACAATGTGGAAAGCAATTGGAGTTACTTGTTAAATTCTAAAGAATTACCACATACCATAAAAATATATGCAAATAGCAGTTGTCTTTGAAAATGTCAAGGGGGATAATCCAGAGTGTAATGCTGTAGAACATATGAAATTGCAGTGCCTCAAGGTCAAGAGATTGTCTGAAGAATGGAAAGCTGTTTGATCTCAGGTTGGAACTGGTAGCTTAGGATGCCATTTTACGGAATGTGGCATCTCCACAGGGTGGTGTTTTAGCGTATGGCTGTCTTGTGAGTCTGATTCATGTCTCTGCCATGTGTCACATTATTTTGATGGTATCAATGTTTTGTTCTGTCAAGCTAATCTCTCCCTATCTTTTATTCTGTTAATGTTCAACACAGCTAGTTCAGTGAAGCTTGTTCACACACAGGAACCCCTCCTCTTTCTGTCTCTTTTCTCTGTCTTGCAGGAACTGAGGGTGGCTTCTCGTGTTTTGTGTGGCTTCATCATTTCCTTCCTGCCTCTCATCCACTTCATGATGTAATTCTTGGCACTTTTACTTCCTTTGTAGAGTAGGATGTGATGTCATAGAGAAGGGGACAGGGCTATCCAAATTATCTCAGTTGCTGGGAGGAGCTGCCCAGGTGTGCTGAGGGGCCTGTACTCAGGAAGAGAAACAGGGAATCCTCCACAGTGAGTAACCCCACTTTCAAGTGCACCCAAATTTCCTTTAAACCATTATCCAGTACAGTGGAGTTTTCTCTTTGGCCCTTTCTAGATTTAATCAGTTTGCCTTTTGAACATTCCCAATTCAGCTCAATTCCCTTTCTCTCCCTTCTCTTTTTTCCCTCTTTCAGCCATCCTCTGCCTCTTCCTCCACTTTCCCTGCTCTTGGCTTGCTTACGTGTCTACATCTATGTCTATTGACCTTTTTGCACATATCTTTTACAAGAGACCATTAGTGTTCCCAGCGTGCCTTTCATTTGGGGTGTTGCCCGCCATGTATATATCTGTGTCCACAAACACCCACTTTCAGTAATTCATAATTTTGCACTGTTTACTTGCAGTTCTTATTTTTAAAATTCTGTCAGCCTTTTTTTGCACTCATTTATGTCTATTGCTTTTTCTTTTCTCTCTCTGATCTAATATTTTCTCCTTTTCAGCTCTATCACCAAGTTTCCTTATTGCCTTTTTTCTCCCCAATATTTTTACAGTTTATTCCTCTTCCCTATACAGCTATGCCCGTTTCCTTTTTTCCCCTTTCCTAGTCAGCTCGCCAGTGTCCTCTGTGAGGACCATTTCCCTTCTTTCCTGTTGATATACTTGTTATAGCCCACAGATCACTCTAGTGTAGTTCATGTTTCTGTATTCTTTAAAAAACTATCCAACTATTGACTAAGGAACTCATGAGAATTGAGGGAAAAAATGGGAAATTGCCTGGGAACTTGAGAGGGGGGAACAGGAAAGTGGTCTTAACTGGTAAAGTGAAAGAGGGACAAGCTGTATATAACTCATTGGAGAACCATGATGAACAGAGCCTTTGGTAGTGAACTAGTCTAAATTTGGCCATTGGTAGTAGGTGAGACGCACAGTGCTATTTTGAACAATTTCGGAAGCTTTTTCAATTTTTAGTTTTTAGGGTGACCCTCTTAATTCTAAATAATTATGGCCCTTCTAGTAAATACTCATAAATATTTGATCTGTAGAATGTCTGTTATCTAAATTATGCACATGACTTGTGCATGAAACTCCTGTACAGCATCTTTAAGTAGCAGTGGTCTAACCTTGGAGGAGGTCATTGTGAGAATGTATGTAGACTTGTTGCTTATACCCAGATGTGGTCCCTGTAGGCCAAGTTGGTGAGAAGTATGGGAACTGCTGCTTACTGCTTCCATTACATGTAGTTAAGTCCCTAAATAAATAAAGAAACTTGATTTCCAGGGCTGATGTCTAACGCCTATGGAAATAATCAACCATATCCTATGTGCTCCCCTTTTTGCCCTTTGTTTAAAAGAATCCTACTCTTCTCCTCACCCCCAAATAAGTAGGGTAGAAGAGGAGAAAAAGAAAATGGAACTCACTCCATGAACCAGAGATGGGCTGAATGGGAAGAGGAAGGGGCTTACTGGAAATTAACTGGAAAGGCAAATGAAAGGAAACTGAGCTGAACTGGAAAACACACTATAATGAGTTGCATGGGCTCCTGTGTGCTTCTTTCAGCATTTTGACCATGAAGCTTTCTCTTTCTCCCTCTGTCTTTTTTTTTTACTATATGCATACAAAAGAGGTTGATCAAAATATGAATCCAGTGAGGTTGTTTCTGTCCAGCATTTTGTTCCCTGCTATTGATAGTATTAAGGCTCTATGTTTCCAAGGTCCTGGAAACTTAGGAAACATATTGTCAGCCTGAAAACATATCTACCAAAAAAATTAGCAATTTTTTTAATGTAAGGGAATTGTGCATTTATTAACTTGATTTCTTTAGGTTTTACATTTCCTTTTTTGGTGTGTATGCCTTTGTGACATTTTTGAATACTGGCCCCTATACTTTGCAAAAATTGCTGTAAGTGTTCAGAAAAAATTACATTCTCACTTTGCACACCTGAACTGTATGATGGGATTTCATTTTGACACAAAAACACCTTCCCCTTTTAAATTTTAAACCAACATTGCATGATTCGCTTGTTTTATGTTTCTATGTGTCATGCAATAATCTAGGAATCTAATGTTTATTTTTTCTTTTTTAGGCACTAGAAAAACACCCCAACTCACCAATGACAGCAAAGCAGATATTGGAAGTCATTCAGAAAGAAGGGTTAAAAGAAACAAGGTCAGTATTTGTATTTAAAAATTTTCTCATTTCATTGATTAACAATTGCAAAGCAATAGGTACATACAGATTTTGATAATGTAGTTGACTTTAAATGAAGCTCCTACCTGCAAATCTTTAGTGGTTACCAAATATTTGGCTGACCTAGAATTTCCTCAGAACTGCCTGTTAGCTTAATACATTTTGTTAAATAGATTGATACAGAGCGTACTTTGTTAGCAAAGAGCAGCACTGTGTGAATTAGCCCCTTGGAGTATTCCTTTTTGTCTTTCACATAAAAGGAGATTATATTTCTGAAAGTGTGAGTAGTGAAAGAGAGCACTTTTATAGGCTTAATAGATAGATCCCAGGATATAAAGATAAGCTCACTTTCAAATTTACAATTCGCAGTACAAAAAATGAATATGATTGAAAATGTAGTCCTCTTACACTTAGACCTCCTGTGCTTGGAGTGTCATTTATCAACTGTTGATCTTTTCAAAATTTTTCCTTTTAACTGCTTTATTGAGATATGATGCACATTCCATAAAATTCACCGTGTTAAAATGTACAATTCTTTGGCTTTGAGTTTATGTTCACACAGTTGTGTAATCATCACCACTGTCTGATTTTAGAACATTTTCATCATCATAAAAAAGAAACCCTTTATCATTTTTACCCTCATTCCTCCCCTCCACCGCCCCTGACAGCCATTCATCTTTCTGTCTCTATGGCTTTGTCTATTCTGGACATTTCATATAAATGGAATCATACAAAATGGCTTTTTCTGGCTGACTTCTTTCATTTAACCTACTGTTTTCAAGGTTCATGCATGTTGTAGGATGTATCAGCACTTCATTCCTTTTTATTGCCCAGTAATGTTCTGTTGTATGGATATACCATATTTTGTTTATGGTGATCCTTTATTTTTATTTATTTATTTTAAAGGTATAGTGTTGACTTTTAGCCAGAAATTTAGGGCCATGTCAGATGATATTTATCAAGGAGAGAAAAAGAGGTTAGTTAAAGGATAAACTAACCTAGAGTTGTCATATGTGAGTGTAATCAGCCATGGTACAGAGGATGCCCTTTTGTGCAGGAGATTGCAGCTGTAAGCCATTGAGCAAACAGTGGTTGTATCTTGGTGAAAACTAAACCCACTGAGGTACCTTTTGTGTGGTTTAACTGATATCAAGGTAGTACTGAGAAAAATGGGACAGTCTCTTGAGGCAGACTTCTTTTCCTAAAAAAGTAGATATAACCCCTAACTCCTATAACCATAACGTGTATTAACATCAACCTCTAGCCGTCTAAATGTGCCTTCTGCAGGTTAAGATCTATGAAGCCACAATTTAGTGGGGTATGGAATGCCTAAACTCACATTTTCATCTGTATTTTGGAGAATTGTTTCTGCCTGTTCTCAAGAAATAGCCTGAAATAATGTAACTATGTTGGGTTTACAATAATTGTTCCCCCACAAAGTGGAGGCAGCAGTGGGGAGGGAGTTTCTGATGGTGCCTAACGTTTCCATTAAAGGAGATTCTTCTCCTAAACCAGATGTCGGTGTGAAGAGTTGAGACACAAAATGGGGAAGCCTGGAGATTCATTTGATCCTTGTTCTCTGTCAAAAATCCTGAAAATATTTATGCCATTGAGGAAGCACTTGAAAATATTTGTGCCATAGCCAGCAGAAAAGAGGGGGTAAAAAAAAATCTAAGGATATCAACTCCTGTGGAATGTGGACTTTGTGCCAGAGGAATCTGCCCACACAGACCTAAAAAGTGTCTTCTGTAAGCAGACATTTGAAATTTGTTCATTAAGATATTCTCTGCAGGAGTGAGATGCTGCTGTTGGTTGTCATAGACCTTGAGGCCATGGCACCAAAGGACATTTTAATTACCCTTATTATTGCAACAGCGTTATTTCATAGTTTGGAAAATGCTGATCTTTCCAGAATGATGAATTAAAGGAATTTAAGCATACATTGTTAACAAAAACAAAACAGCTTCTTAGAATGATTAAAGAACATTGAAATGGGAAATGCTGCCTGTTCCTCTAAATGCCCTGAACCCCACCCTATACCCTCCGTTCCATTATTATTCCTTTCTATAAAGGGAAAAAAGTTCCATTGTTACAGATACTGAAGAGCTAGTATACTAATACTGAAAGTACCTGCAAGGAATTCACAAGTTTAATAGGAAAAGGAAAAGGCAAAGAAAGAGACAGGAGTTCTATTTAAATTTTATTCTGTAAAATCTGCTCTGCATTGAATGGCTTCAGACAACTATGCATTGTGTGTTCTCATTTCGTTTCGCATAATATTTCTTTAAATCTCCTCTTTCCTGTCAATCTGTAACTTGCTATTTGTGGCTAGCATCTCTGTGTTGTTTCTTCCCTTGCTATTTTCTAGTTCTAGTTTGCTTTCTACAATCATCTCTAAAATAAAGGTATATAGATTCTCAGTGAGTTTGTGAGGCTTTCCTACATTGTATGTGTAATGCTTCAGGGTATAGATTCTGGCATTCATTTTACCTACTTAGTGTACTGTTTGGCTGCTTCCTAGTTCTTAAGTGTTTTCCAAATATTTAAGGTAGCCAAACAACTGTATATGTTTTGCTGAAGTAAACTTAGGTTTAGCAATTCTGTCTTCAGAAGATCAGACATAGCTGATTAATTTCTAGGTATTTAATGATGCATTTTTCAACAAGTGCAGGTTTGTGACATGCCTGATTAAATGCAGGGCAGTGATTGTGAAAGTGACTAACGTGGTCTCCTGTACGGATGAGAGTCACAGGCCTCTGGTCCTTCCCCATACAGTCCACCATATACCTAGTATTTCTAGAAAAGAGAGGATTGGGTCTGTCCATCATCATTCCAAGCTGGACTTAGAGTCAGGCCATTTGTTTCTCGCACTATGGGGATACTCCATTCTCTGTGGGCCAGCACAAGCCTCTCATAGCATTTCTCCTGCTGGACTCTAATTGTGCCCTTGTCTGTCTTTTATTCCTAGCTGTGAGGTCTTTAAGGGCAGGGTACCTAACACTCCTGGCACTTAGCAGATAATAAATATTTGTTGAGTAAATAATCTTCATTCTCCAGATGTTAATATGGTAGCACTTAGTGACATCTTTGGCTGGCAGTCAGAGTTAGACATTCCTTTTTATCATTACATTTTTTTATATAGTCATCCTCTTCATTAGAGTTTTAAATAAAAAAGAACATAATTTTGTGAGAGTTCCATTAAATATATGTATGCTCATGTTCTCCAGCATATTGTCTGTGAACGCGTGAGGTTATCCTGCTCTTGATTGTTTTTAAACACTGTGAAAGGCTCTGGTTTAAATTTGTAACTTGCAATTAAAAAATGTACCAATGACACTTTGGCAGAGCTGATGTGGGTATTTCAGTGTATTTACAAATATATATGATATTGTTACTGTATTTGACTGAGATGAAATTCTTGACATTTTATATTATCTTTTCCTCTTGTCAAGTGACATACATTAAATTACATGCTTTTCAATGTAGACATGATAAAAAGGGAACATATTTCTACATCCTATTCTATGTATCTCCTTCATGGTTTTGATGAAATTTGCAGTATAAGATTAAATTCTATTTAGAGAAGCCAGAGTGAAATAAGTACTTTCCTTGTGGTTTGTAAAATGATATGTGAATGTAATAAATTGACAAAGGACATATGGTGTTTGTTGAAAAAATTAATATGCTCATGGCATGATTTGTTTTTCCATAATTTTGTTTTTAATGAAAATACATTGGGTAAGTTTTACTTTCCTTCTCTATAAAAGGATAGAAGATTGTGTCAATATAATTATATTTTGGTCTATACATTTGCTTTACTGATTCTGAGTATTTTCAGGCTTCAGTTACTTTATGTTTATTGATTGTCAAAGGATTGATCACAGATAGCTGTTTGGAATGCTTCTCAGTTGATCAGGATCTTATAGTCAGTCAAATAGCCATACAGCTTGTAAAGAGAATTATAATGTACACATTCCAGTTTGCTGCTTTTTGTTGATGGATATTTGATTTCCTGTTTGGAGTCCTTAGCTAAACATTCCTTCTTCCTCAGGGAGTTAGGGTGCTACTGTGGAATATGATCTTGTCTGCAGTGGTTAAAAATAGTCCATAGAAAAAAGAGTAACTCAAGTTACCATGTCACTTTGGATGATTTGGGGTTTTGTCCTAATTCTGTCTTTCTGTTTTTTTATTTATTTATTTAGAAGTAATTCCTTACAAAGAGGACTGAAGGATCTTTGATGCCTGGGGATATGTTTTCTCTTCTTATGTACCTTTTAAAGTAATGCCTCCAAAGAAATGTGGGCTCTCTTACAGTGACATTTTCAGGGGCTTAAAGGTCACAGAAGTGAGGCTCGGATCACTTACCTCCGAGAGCCAAACAGGCATTCATCAGAGGTTTGGGGGATAATTTTGTAATGTGCTGGGCATTCTCATTACAAGATACCTGTCATTAATGTAGTGTGATCTGTGATATAGTTTTTTATATTATGTGGTAAATAGGTAAGTAGGTTTCTAATGGAGGTGAGGTGGTCATATAATAGACACCAGGGAAAAAGCCCCACAAAGTAAAAATCCTCTGTTGGGTTGGGGCTGGACAGTATTTATGAGGCACATTTTTACAATGTTATAGATGCCTTACTTATAAAATCTATATTAGAGTTCATCAATTATTTACAGAGCAGCAGCCTATAATTACATGCCACAGTAGGGATATTTTAAAAGTCTTATACACAGTGGTACTAAGAATAAGGACATGTTTTCAATTTTGTGGTGAGGAGCATGCAGCTGACAATCCTGGATTTTGCAGTTATTCTGGTATCAGTGAGAATTTTTTTATTCCGTCTAACAATTCGTGGAAGAAATTTGTTTTTAGTTACTTGTTTTAAGGCTTTTTATGTTTTTTTGTTTTACAGTCTCTCTTATGATATGCTGAAATTAGGGTCTCCACTTTGTATTGCGGTTTTTTAAAGATGTTGCATTTCTCTAGGGGGATAAAATGTCAGAAAATTCTATTACCATGTATAGTGACAAACAATAAAATTTCTTGGCGTTTCTCTTGGTGAGATTTACGTTTCTAATTAGTGCTATAGGAGATGGTTCTTTCTTGCTGCTGAAATGTTTTGTCTGGAGATAAGAAAGAAACACAAATAAATTGTTGCAAAATCAGTTCTTATCTCCAGACTCCATGTTGGTATCCTTCCTTTCATACTGAAATGGTGGTCTACTTTGTGTTGGGCTTCTTTAGAATTATAGTGCTAGCTCACAGTGTCTTCTCTGTCATTTGTTACATCTCATTCTCTCATTCTGTAAATGGTGTGCAAGGTCAGCTACTTAAAGAGGGGTGTAGGAGACAATGGGGGTTATTAAACAGTAACATTGGGCAATCTGCATGTATTTATGCATGTTTCTGGGTGTATGTGCATGAGTGTGTCTAAGCAAGTGCCTAGGATATTCTTGTAGCTCCTTAAGAGACCATTACTCAGACTGACTAGAAGTCTCAGTGTCATTTTTAACTCTTTTCTCCCTTACCCCATATCCAATAGGCCCTTGAGTAGTGTGGGTTCTATGTAAGTCCTTCTTTCCTTCTCCATATCCCCACTCTTCATCATTCTTCAAACACATAATTTCTTACTTGGGTTATTGCACTATTATTTGTGTTTGCTAAAGAAATGCAAACTGCCAGAATGCAATATACCAGTAATGTGTTGGCTTTTACAATGGGGATTTATTAGCATGCACAATTACAGTTCTAAGGCCATAAAATGTCCCAGTTAAGGCATCTACAGAACAATACCTTCTCTGAAGAAAGGCTGCTGGCATCCCGGACACCTCTGTCACATGGGAAGTCACATGGCCGGTGTCTGCTGTTCCTTCTTTCCCAGGTTTAGTTGCTTCCAGCTTCTGGTTTTAGTGGCTTCCTCTTCCAGCTTCTATGGGTCCTCTCTTAACTTCTCCTGGGCTTTTCTTTAAACTTCTCTGGTCTCTGTCTGTGTGTCCTTTCTCTTCTTATAAAGGACTCCAGAAGGGAGATTAAGATCCACCCTGAATGAGGTGGGCCACATCTCAGTTGAGACAACCTAATCAGAAGGTCCCACCTATGATAGGTCTGTACCCACAAGAATGGATTAAAAAATTTGGCCTTTTTTGGGGCAAATAACAGCTTCACACTACTACAACTATATTCTTATCTGATTTCTTTACCCCTAGTTTCCTCCCTTTTCAAATCCATTTTTTTCATCAGACCACCAATGTCATCTATTGCAGCACTCATTAATAGATGATCTATGATATTCCAGAATATATTCTACCCAGTCAGTTATGAATCAATAAATAATTGTCAGTTGATTGTTTGGTGACAGATGAAATCAGATATGGTACTTTTGTTATTTACCTTATATCTGGATAAGTGAAAGATATTCTGATAATGTAGGATGTATGAGGTTAATGGTGAAAGTATACTTATATCTTAACAATTAGGTAAGATTTTGATATTCTAATCAGGCCATTTCTATATATATTTGGTTCCCCCTGCCTAAAGTTTGGCCAGTGTTTGTTGGCATTCTGTTTTTATACAAAATATACTACTTTTAAATTAAATTATTGTGCCAGTTCGGTGTATTATGTCCCCCAAAATGCCATTGTCTTTGATGCAATCTTGTGTGGGCAGACATATTAGTGTTGATTAGATTTTGGAATCCTTTGAGTAGAGATGCACCCCCCACCCAACCATGGGTGATGACTCTGATTGGATAATTTCCATGGAGGTGTTACCCCACCCATTCAGGGTGGGTCTAAATTAAATCACTGGAGCCATATAAATGAACTGACAAACAGAAGGAACTCAGTGCAGCTGTGAGTGACATTTTGAAGAGGAGCTACAGCCAAGAGGGACACTTTGAAGAATGCACAGAAGCTGAGAGAGTAGCTGCAGGTGAGAGACAGTTTGAAGACGGCCGTTGAAAGCAGACTTTTGCTCCGGAGAAGCTAAGAGAGGGCAACCTCCACAAGAGCAATTGAGAGTGACATTTTTGAGGAACTGCAGCCTAGAGAGGAACGTCCTGGGAGAAAGCCGTTTTGAAACCAGAACTTGGAGCAGACGCTAGCCACATGCCTTCCCAGCTAACAGAGGTTTTCCGGATGCCATTGGCCATCCTCCAGTGAAGGTACTCGATTGCTGATGTGTTACGTTGGACACTTTTATGGCCTTAAGACTGTAACTGTGTAACCAAATAAACCCCCTTTTATAAAAGCCAATCCATCTCTGGTATTTTGCATTCTGGCAGTGTTAGCAAACTAGAACAATGATATATTTGTTGAATAAGTCATAATTTTTAGGTGAATATTACTGATTGTTTAAAAATAATTTTGTAATGTGACGTTTGGAAGTATAACGATCTAAAATTAAGCTTTTTTTATTTTTTACAAAACGAGTAGTTTTTTTCTAGTGACAAAATGATCAAAATAATTCATGAAGGGGGGGACAAGATTATATATTACTGCAGAAGCATTTCCTGAACTAAAAAGTAATTATTGGGGAAAAAAGTAATTATTGGAAACATTACACTATGGTCAGGTCCCAATGCCTCAGCACAATTCTGATCCTCAGAGACTTTGAGCAGCTTTTAAGGCTCTGCAGTCAAGCATCTGATAGTGTAGCCATAGTTGATCACTTGCTTTTGCCTGTGAAATTTCCCTCATTATATCTTGATTTGGAAACTAGAAGTAGAGCCCCATGAGGCATACATGAACTATGTTGTGTGTATGTGTATATGTGTGCATATGTGCATGTGTATCCTTTTGGTAGTTATCACATTGCTCCTTAAGAGACCATAAAATTGGATTGCTGAGTGGGAGGAGGCACTTTTCAGACAGAATGCCTCTCAGTCATGTAATGAGTTTGGAATGGGATTCTCTGTGGTTCCCAGAGAGTAGTCATATTATTACCAATTCAGAATTTGGAACTTTTTATTTCAAGAGTTCATGGCATTCTATAAGAATACTTCCAGGATTCTGAGTATCTGATTCATCTTGGATGATAGTCATAATGATATGCTTAGTAAAGTGCCATACTTCCATTTTTTGCATGCTTCTAATATCTGTTTTCATGTTATTCCTAACAAATAAATTAATGGAACACTTGGTTTAAGAAGATCCATGTTCAAGTATAATGTGTATCCTCATGTAACATAAATTGATAGGGATTTTATTTGAAGCCTTTGGTAACAATAACTGTGGGGACAGCATATAACCCTCAAGGCATCTGTGTCCAGTAAGATACGCAATTATAGCTCCGAAATGGCCATTGCTTAATAATACTTAAAAAAAAAATTCTGTTAGGATTTCTTTCTCCATTCTTCAAATAATTGAACTGGAAAGGTAATTTAGGTGATTCCAGCTTTTTCCAGATCTAGGTATAATTTACTCCAGAAAGTCTGAACACTATAAATATTTCAGTGAAGAAATAGAGCCAGAAATGGATATAAAATTGCATTACATGTGAGTCTAAGTCTCATAGACAGGTGAACATCTTTGGATAGGAATAGGCATTTAACTGGGGTGATTTTATTTAATTTTTTCTCATTGGTGCTTTTCTCTTCATTTTATTGCTTATACTCTTAATTGCCACATCCCTGCATGGTTTTAGCTTTGCTTCATTGTTTTGAGCTTGACAACATAATTCAAATGCAAAACAGTTGATATGCTGACATGGGGACTTCTTTTTATAGTTGATTTGTTTTCAGAAGGAATAAAAATTATGTTTTGTTGAGCCAGGTTTTCTATAAGTTACAGCATATAATTCTTAATACCTTTTAGTTTTTTTAGTACAACTAAGGACTATTTATCCTACTCTTCCCCATAGACCCACACAAAATCAAATTGGTAGTTGTTGATTGGAATTCTGCATGAAATTCCTGAGAGTATTCTATTAACTAACGTTGTTTTTAAACTTAACTTAAATTTACCTTATGGTCTGTGCTAGGTGCCACGTCAGACTTGTGTGCAGTCTCAGTCTGTTAATAATCACTTCCTGGGCAGGTTTGCAGTATTGAGATGTGTACTGTGCAAACTCGCATCAGGTGCTTAGTAGTCAAATTAGAGGATATTAAAATAAAATACGGTGGTGGAGATAGAGATATCATAAGATGTTAATTAATTAATTCCCTATTAAGTGCCTCCTCTCTGTTCCCTGGGTTAGATCCTGGGCGTGGTAAGGCATGATTCATTCCACAAACATTTATTAAGCACATGCTGTGTTCTTGAGACTATAGAAGGGGCTGGGGGTTAATAGAATAATACAATGTAGTCCCTGCTTCTCAGGATTTCACTCTGTGGCTCCAGACTATTCTTCTCTCCCAGTAATACACTATGTTATTGGATTAGATGTCTAACATCTCCTCTGTTTAGCTTGTCTAAATCCTAGTGCGTAATGTTTTCTTTTTAACCTTTCTTTAAAATTTAGGAATATCTAAATTCTCTCTTGGATTCTTCAGGAAATATATATATATATATATATATATATATATATATATATATATATATATATATATGATGTTTAGACATGTCAAGAAGTGTTGTCTTTCTATCACGAATATAAGCCCCTTAAGATAATTCACATCTTTCTATCCATTAATTTGCTTGGCATAGTGTTTATGCCAGGTTTTATTTACCATGTCAGGCTAATACAAAGATACAAGTAGGGGCTCTATGATAAAAAGAATACTTAACATTTATTGAGCATTTATGTATAATGGGCCCAATGCAAAGGACTTTTTATGAATTATCTTAAAAAATGAAACTTTGAAGTGAGTGGAAATATTAATTTTCCCGTTCTACAAATAAAGAAACTGAGGCTAACAAGGTGAAATAACTTGAGAAAGGTCATGCAGCTAGCAAGTAGCCAACCTGGGATTTAAGAGCCAAATGCTTTTAAACTTCTTAAATACTTGTAGCTTGAACCTCATAATAGTTTGATTAAAAAAAATATTGGATGTAAGCGTCTCTTAAAGTGAATGCTCTCCCTTCCTTTAAAGGAAAAGAAGCACCTTTTCTAGCTGACTGTTTTGTATCTTATTTTTGCCCACTGAGATCAAACTCTAGCCTGTAGACACTTTCAGCTTTCAACCTAATTGTAGGTAGGAATGAAGGGTGAATAAAACATTTCCATAACCAATCAAGATTTGGAGGATGCAGAGCCTCAGAAGAACCTAACTGTTGTGCTTGTCCAGTGTGAGGAGGATTACTTTGAGTAAAGATCTGGGCTGTTGGATATGAGTAAGACATGTTTTAAATGTAACTTCTATTACCATTTGCTCTCTATTTTAGAAGTTAATGTGGTAAGGGAAGGAAACAGACTGTGGTCAAAGAATCATTGCTAACAAAATTTAGTTAATCCAAAAGGCTGTTTTATTGGCGGTCGTTACCACAATTGTGGGAGCAACTGAATGAAAATAGATGGGACTGCTAAACCATGTTTAGGAGAGAGTCTAGAGGAAGGCTAAGTTATTAACATTGTTCTCCTTTAAAGAGATGCGTCTAGGGAAAGAAATGGAGACCCAAATGAAAATGTGAATCTAGTTCCAGAAGCAATATCTCTGTGTCATTTAGGACATTTTATTAAGAGGGAAATAATCAGAGATATTTTACTGTTTTTTTTGTTTGTTTTGTTTTTTGTTTTGTTTTGTTTTGTTTTGTTTGTGATCTGTATCAGAACCAGTCTTCCACCCACCTTCCTATCCTTTGTACTCCTATTGAGAGGTATAAAAACACCTCTCTTTCCTTTTCACTTTTATTTTCCACCTTTACAGAAGACGTATATAAAACTGTCAGGCACTGCATGTTCTCCTTCAGACCACTGCAGTTAGCCTGAATTCATGACTTTCTTCTCTAGCATGTCTGCATGAAATACAACAATTTGTGTAATGATTGTTATTCGATTTGTTGTTTAATTTGTGTTCATTGAAGGTGACCTGTGGGTTACTGAATATAGAAAAATGGCATTCAAGAAGATTTATTGGAACAGAATGTTGCCAGTGGGAGACTAAAGAATGGCTCAAATCTTAAATTCTGATGTGTTAGGATTAGCAAGGATCACTTTGGAATCCCCTGCCACCCCACCCCAAGCAATAAATACTGAATCAGGTACACAGGTAGTGCTATTTGGACTTAAAAAGTTTTACTGCTCACTTCTTTTTAATCCAATCTTAATATTCGAAATGTTAACCTGATTTTTGAGATTCAGTTTTATTTAATTTGTTCTTAGACACTGTCATTTTGAATCAGCCAATTCTAACTTGGGTTTGTGTAATAGGTACATTGGTATATTCCTCTCTCCTTTTTCTAAGTGAAAACAATGAGGAGTTGTGAAATAATGTCTGAAGTTTTTGTTTTTTTTTTTTTAGTATCTTGGTACAGATAAATATGTAAACTGTCAAATCCAGTTGTCCTGGCCCCCAGCTTCCAACTTTGTGGTCACCAAGCAAATTCCATTCCTTATTGAAAGTGTGCCTTTGTGATGGGAGAGCAGTGAACTGAGTAATTCATAAGAGCTTAAGAGTTATGTCCTTTGGTCAAGAAAAGGGCAGGACTAGTTTCCTCAATGGGCCATTTTCTGTTGTCATTACCATCCCACCTTTAAATTGTGCTTTTGAGAATTGATCTGAGAGTAAGTTTCATTTTTAAAACAGGATATTCAAAGCAGCTTCTGTATATCAGGATGTACTTTAAGATGTGAATGGAGTTTAACTCACAACTGTACATTTTATTTCTGGTAAGGGCTTTGCACGTTACGTAATCTTAAACTTTTATTTTACAGCCTAATATACTACAGTTAGAAAAGGTAAGTGAATTGTCCACCATAATAGAACTAGTCAACATTTGGCTCATGTTTAAAATTAGAAGAGGCTGATCATTTCAGAATTTTGAGAAGAACCGACAAAAGCCCAGTAGTAACTGTAGGCCAAACTGGATAAAGAAAACAAGATAAATGTTCTCTTCTAAGGGACATGTCTTTCAATTGTTTTTTTCCTGAAGTGATGGGTTTTCATTGATTCAGTCACCCTCTGTTACCTGATTTCATTTGCCTCCAATAGCCCATGTTTGTAAAACCTGACAGGAGTTAGGAGTTCCAGAAAGATTTTACTGACATTTAAACTTTAAATGGTGATCCAGAATTCTCCATTCTGGCCTCTTTGGTTCCTTGTGGCCATCAAGACCTTGCCCAGAGGAGGCTCTGAGAATAGAAGAGGCTGTGGCTGCCTGACTTTCTTGCTCTCTGGGCTGCTGTACGGAGGCCATGAGCTCATTAAGGCACAAAGCAGACAATGAAAACCTTACAGGAATAGAATGTTTTATTGAATATTCTTATGCCAGCTACTCTTTGAATTGCTTATAATGTGAGGATGAGGTAGGTGAAGGAAGGGAGAATAGATTGCCTGCAGATAGCTCTGTGCAAAGGGCCATCCAGCCCCCATTGTTTTCTTCTTTTCAGATTTTCCATTGGAGTTTTACAACTGATGCTATTTCTTTATTCAAGTTGTGGTAATATTTTTATGTTTTTTTTTTAATTAAAATTTCCTTCTGTTCCTTATAAAAATAGAATGGATAGCAATTAAATATTCAGTATAATTACAGTGTGAAAAGAAATGGAGTGGTCTGAAATGTCCAATAGGGAAATGAAAACGTTGTCAACTAATGTAAATCGACACCATCAATCTAGTTTTTGTTTATTGATTCTTTGTCTGGCATTACTAACTCATTTGGGTTTTCTTTATAATCAGATCTTTAGTATTCCAGTGCAGTATGGAATTTATGTAGTGATTATTTTGCTGATTAAATGAGGTTAAAACTCGATAAAATTTGAAACTCAAATTCTTTTTGCAACGAATTCATGGTATGTCATCTTATTCTTCATTTATAAAATGACAATATTGATTTCTACCATCTAAGGTTGATGTATAAATCAAATTTTAAAAACAGATTTGAAAGCCTGTTACAATTGTATGGTGCGGATTTTATTGAAGCCTTTAAAATTATTTTAAATATTTTCAGATGATTTTTCGTAGTCATTGCGAATTAAGGCCCAGTAAATTATTTGTGATTTTTATTTACTTTATAGCATAACCTATTGTATAAGCTAGTGTATCAGTTTATATGGGTATCCCAGGAACCTGATATGTAAGTGGCTTAATCAAACAGAAGTTCATTTCTCACATTATAATGTGAAGGTAAATTGTCCAGGAATGATGAGGTAGCTTTTCTCCACCAGGACACCTAGGTTGCTCTAGTCCTTCTGTCTTGCTGCTTTGCCAGCCCTAGGGTTTTGTCCTTATCCCCATGGTCTCAGGTAGCTGAGAAAACCTGTGTATCTAAGCAGCAGATAGAAGAAAGATCACCTGCAGTCAGTTCTAGAAGTTGAGTGCATCAGTTCTCCTTATGCCTCGTGATGTTCTTAGCTGAATAGCGAGGCTGGAAAGTGTAGGCTTTATTGCCAGAGTCAGGTTTCCAGCTAAAATATGAGGTCATAACTGTAGGGAGTAGTGGAAACTGGGAAACAACCACTAGCCTTTGCCATATGTGTTTTTTCACTTATTTTCATGCTTGGGTTTTTCTTTCTTTGGATCAAAGATGTATTATCTTTTTTAATACTTCAGAACACAATTACCTGTGTCCTTGACATAATACACACATTTCACCTATGTTCCGGTTGCTCAGGCTGTAAACCTTCACCATTTCTTACCCTCAACCCCCCACCTTCAAGGACCAGTTCAGATTCCATATACCACCTCATCCATGAAGAAATCTTCAATTCTTTAGCTTCAATCCACTGTTCTATCCTTGCTGTTCCATAGTATTTATACCATAATATGTATGTTCCTTTTGTTGTGATAGTTAATGCACTCTTTCAGATTTCCTCTTGTTTTAAGAGAATGGCCGTTTCCTTTATAAGTAGAGTTCCTGTCTCAGTGATCCTTCTCTTGCCAGTGGTGTTCTTCAGATAATAGGCCCATGGTATTTTCTGATTGAGTGAATAGAAATTTGAATTCTTGCTCTATTTCTACTTTTAACTGTATTATCCTGGCTAAGTCACTCAGTCTTTTTTTGTTATTTTTCCTTTTCCAGTAAACTGGGGAAAATTACAACTCTGCATCATAAGGCTGATGTAAAGATGAAATAATTTGGAAAAACTTGGAAAATGTGCTGTTAATTGTAAGATATTTGATTTATGAGATTTCTCTGTTTGCTGCTTTATTAGGAACTTGGGGAGAGTTAATCAAGATTGAATGAGTTAAGTCAAATTTGTGTTCTAATGTATTTTCAGAGCAGTTTTAGTGCATGAACTCTTTCAATAAGAAATATAAAATACTGTCTAAAACCTATTTTTTAATCTAAAATTTCATTGAGTCATTAGAAAATGGTTTCTAGTTAGTTTTTGCTCTTAATTCAGATTTCATGATAAGATTTGAGACTGAGGTCACTGGATGAAACAGAGCCTGAGTTTAATATGATATATGTCAGTGACTAATGTTTGGGACTTTAGAATCAGAGATTTTCCCAGTTTACAACATACAAATGAATAACTTTTCTTTTATTAAAGGAGATGCTCTTTGGGGATATTATTTGTAACTCAGAAATGATTTTTCTGTCTAGCTCTTACTATTCAGCCATTTTGGCCTTCTAAATGTACAATATTAATATAGTGTTTCTTCTGGTTTCCCACCCTCCAAACTTATATGTGTTAACATGTAGTGTCCTGAAAATACTTCCTGCTAAATATCTAACTGATAGTTTTTGTTTTTGTTTGTGGGGGATGGGGGGCGGGGGGAATAATGCCTTAAAGTACTATGTATTTGTGCTAGCACCAAATTTCTGCTTAAAATTTAGTTATAAAGCTCTGAATACACACAGTGAAATTTTGGAGGATAGACATTAGTAAACAGAACCACTTTGCTATCTCTTTGGAGGTCTACATTTAAACATTTAGGGAATAATTAATTCCTTGGAAAATCTATGGCATTATTTGTTTGCTTCTGTCATTGAGGTTACTCATAGTTTTGGCTTGCTTAATACTTACTGAATATTCATAATATGCTAAGAGTTTTCCATTGTACTGAAATAGTTTTGCTGCCTGTTAATCTAAATATAAGCTAGAATGTATTTTAGTTGTGCATAGCAATCTGATTTCCAAGATTCTTGTAAATTGCAAATATGCTCATGCCTTAGCTTCTGTTGGTTATTGCCGGCACTGTCACCCTAATACCTACTTACCATTTTAGATGCAGGTTGTTATCTCTTCTGGGAAGATTTCCTCAAGGTTTTTAGGCAGAAATTTGGTTTCTTCTTTTGTATTCTAAGGGAAATTTTTAATGTATCGTTATCACAGTTCTTTTTTATTGTATAGATATGTCTTTCTCCCAACTAAACTATGTATTCCAAAGTGGCTAATGACATGACTTATATTTGTACGTCTTGTATAGTTCCTAGATCATTGCTGGAGTCTTAGTAAATATTTAGTTGATTGAACATGCATTTCTTACGAATATTTTTAGCCAGCATTCATATAAGGAATGGTTTGAGAAGATTCTCAAGTACTGTCGCTACTATGCTCAGATTCTATCTCTCCTATGGTCAGATTCTCAGGTCAGGTTATGCAATGCAAGATCAATACATCAAACATGAGGACTTTAATTTTAGGAGGAAAAGCACTATATATAGCTAAGCACCATGTGGACTCCAATTTTGAACTAAGCAACCAAGTGGTCCATCCATTTCAGCATATTTTCTGAGTCTTTTCTTATGTGAGTCATTCAGTCTTTCTATTATCCCTAGTGAAGTACGTGTCACCTTAGTTAATGGGGAGTGTCCAGAAAAACAATGAATATTGTCTTTGATATAAATCTCAGGTTCACACCTGTCTAAAATGCTTCTGGATAGTTGGTATCAGTGGAATAGTTGACTTGGGAATCAAACTATATACTGAGTGGATAGGTGAGGCACTGCACCTAAGGACATTTCCAAGCTTTTCAATTTAGTACAGGTGATCATAACTGACAAGGATGGGATAGGTCTGGCCACTGGAGCAAGTGAAATGATTAGGAGGCAGAATTTTATTAACTTAAAATTAAATCATGTATGATGAGTAGGGTTATAGATAGCCATTTGCTGGATGTAAATAATTTTGGGTAAGTAAGCAGAAAAGAATGCTGCAGTGATTCAGCCTTTTTTTTTTCCTTTATTTTTACACATTCTGGAGATAGAGAAACTTGGTAAAATATTGTGGTGGAATTGCAAGTTTTAGTTTTCAGTATTAGATTAGTTTAGAAGAAAGGGTCAAGCAAGAGGAAATAGTCTTTAATCTTTATCTTGTTATAAAAGGCCCAATAAAATAAAGATAGTGAATTCTCTATTCACTCTGAGCAGTATTCTGTGTAGTGCCTATCTCTTTGTTTCTAAAAAGTCTGGTCATTAGAAAGTGAGTCTTTAAGTTGATATTTTTTAGTTGATTGAATTGTTCTTTCTCTTTAATGTATAATAAGTCTTGGGCTCCATTGATCATTTTTCATTGTTTTTACCATTTGAAGTTGTTATTCATTCAAAGGGTCTTGGCCCTGTCTCCATGCTAAGTGAGTGTAGTCAGTCTAGAACTGTTTGTACAGAGTCTGGCAGTGCAGTCAAGGTGGTGGTGGTTGGGATCATGTGAAAGTGGTGTCTACAGAGTGGGATTCAGGAGGAGGCAGGGCACATTTTGTACCATTGAGTAGAACATCAAGGGTTAATCCAGCATTGAGTTTTCCATCGCTTAAAAAAGCCAAGGCTTTTTTTTTTTTTTTCCTTAATTTCAAAATAGTTTGATCCTATATACCAAGTTTAGCACATTAGCCTTGGAAATCAATACTGTGGTTTTTCTTTCTTCCCTTCAGGACAAACTGTGTTCCATCTGGGACCTCCAACTACCTTACTAGGCACACCAATTCTTAATATGTTTTAAGTTTACATTCTACAGCCAAAAGGATCTTTCCTTGATGTATCATACTTTGCCCTTGAGAAGGCAATCTATATAGGGTGGGATTCAAGCAGCTGTAAATAAATAAATAAACAAACTAAATAGCAGAGTGGTTTGTGGGAGTTTTACTATATATACACATATATAATATTTTCCAGTCTGGTTTCAGACCTCGTCATGGCTTGGAGACAGCGTTGGTGTGTATGAAGGATCTTCCTCGAATGAAGGATTTGGGACAACTTTCCATGATGATTATATTAGAGCCTCAGCTGCTTTCGTGTTGGTCATGAGGTGATGCTGAACCGAATGCTTGAACTAGCAGGAGTGGCTGGGATTGCATTGGAGTGGTTCCGTTCATTCCTTCCGGGTAGGTACCAGTTAGTGGCAATGGGTGGCAATGGACATTGAGGCTTTCCCTTCTGGAACCCCGTAGTAGTCAATCCTTCCCCTGTTCATGTTCGGTGGGTATGAGAAGACAACTGGACACCTCAGGGCCAGGCAGTGTGATTTGAATGACTGTGTGGAAGGTTCTGAGAGTGATTCCCAGCTCGATGTTGCCCACAAACGTTATTTCTGTTTTGTCAGTGTGGACAGTGCAGACTAGAATCAAAACAGAAAAGTGTGATGTGTTGAGAAGTGAAAATTCAGGGAGGCCCTGGTCTACTTTCTTATTTCTCTGTCTGATTTACAGATTGTGTAAACTGTGGCCATATTTTGACCAATTTTGATGAGATTATCTAAACATGAAAACCTCATTTCAATATTGGATAGAAATGTTTTATTTTCCTTTCGTCTTCTTATCCAGAGCCTTCCTCCCCATGAACGTTGCCTGCATCTCCATGCTCTATCTTGCTGAAGTGGTAGTCTGCTTTTGTTCATTCTGTAGCTCATGGCTCATTCAAGCGCAAAGGAGCCTGACTACATTAATAAATATTCTTGAGGGTGATGGCTGATTTTTTCCAGTGAACATTTTGCTTTATCTTTACTGAAGGCTCTTCATTATTCTGATTCTGTTACACTAAGATGCAAATTGGCTTATACTTTTAAGGAGTTGTGCTGTGCTGCTTCTTCTCTTTAAACTGCTTGAGGATTTTAGGATTTTAGGATTTTACAGGGAATATGCTAGAGTTTCTTCACTTTTGAAGATATTCTTAGAAAGTTGGGACTTCTCCTTTACTGTGATTTGTTTATATAATATTATTTTAGTTATTTTCTTTTAGGGCAATGAAAAACTAGCTGAGTATAGAAAATGGAGGAAGTTTATTAGGTCCAAGAGTAGACTACAGGTAAAAAAGGAAAAGAAGAAGTACAGATGTATATATGCCTGTAAATATCATTAAAGCTGTCTGTTGAATGTCATTTTGGCAAAAGGGTAGAACTAACATTTGTGCAGAAACTCATCAGTGTCAGGCACTGATCCAAGAGTTTCTATTTTGTCACTCATTTAATCCCCACAGTAACATTGAGAAGTGGGTACTGTTTCTTCATTTTACTTATGAGGAAACTGATGCTTAAAAAAGTTACATATCTTGCCTAACTACACTCAGTTACAAGTGGAAGATCTGATATTTGAGGCTGATTCCAAAGTTCAATCTTTCTTTCCATTGCAATGGACTACAGGCAAATGTTAGACTTGAAGAGGGAGGCCCCATAGGAAAAGAAGAAAGTAAAAAACGACAAACAAGCAAACAAAAAAACCAACAGAGCAAACACAACAACAATAAAACAATCCATTAAGAGTCATGAACAAGCCAAAGAGGAAATGTGGAAAATATAGGAATATACTAGCCTAATGTTTGATTTGAGAAGTTCCAGAGTCTAAGCCAGCTTGATAAGCCAAGTGACAAAAAGAACAATTTTAGGATTATTAAACATTTACTGTTTGAGGGATGACCAGGCTCAGAATTTCAGATTTTATGTCTTTTGACATTTGTTCACTTTTTGTGCTAAAGATGAAGTTATGGTACCCCATGATGGATCCTAGGAAACTAAAAGGTTCAGTGCATTTAAGTGGAGATTGAGGTAGGTAGTAATTATCCAAAGAAAGATACCATATGAAGACAAATGACAGGAGTTTGCTGTTTATAAAAGCTTTTTTTATTTTTTCAAGTGTCTGCAAAATCTTTCCTACTGGAACTTTAGCTTACACTGCCTTTCATGGTGCTTCTGACTGGAAGATGTGGTGATGTGATTTTTTGTGTTCTGTTTAAATAGTAATTTGTTTGAGTTTTTATAAATAGTTGCTTTCATCTTTGACTAGATGAAGTGTGGATCAGTATAATTAGCATATATAATATTACTTGGACACTGTGTTTTGGTTTTATATTGATGAGTAGCTGTCTTCCAACACCAGAATATTCTTCTCATACCTAGTCAGAGAACATGGTTTCTGGGCTTATAAATGGACATTTTTCAATGGAACCAATAGAAAGAAACATATATTAATGTTGTTGTGGTTATTCTAACATGATATATACTGTTATTGTGTTAGTGGTACTTTAGAAACCAAACCAAAAAAAAAAAAAAAAGATTTTCAATTCAGTTGTCTCTTTTATCTCCCAGCAGCTTATGAAGTAACGCATTGATAGCTGAGAACACCTTAAGCTTTCCTGACTTAGCTTAGGTGATATATTGATTTCATGGAATTAGGTGGCAGGTACATCGAGGAACTATTTTCTGAAAGCTTTAAGTGGCAATTTAAAACCTCAGGAAAATTAATTCAAATTAAATGAATGGGTTGGAGTTGTGCTTACTTAAAAAGGATGTTTGCCAAATGGCCAGCAGCCATGATTTTTCAAGTTTTATTTTTTGAAACATTGAAAAATGAAGGAAGACTGAACATTTCTTCCATCTTTATGAAAACATAGTTCTCTATAATTTTAGTAGCCGTTCAATGATTTACCACTTAGTTAATTGATTAAATAGGGCCTGATGTTTAAAATAATTTTCCTGAACACACCGATTGGCACACCAATTCTTTTCTTTTCCACCCAGTTTACATTTACATATTGTTCTCCCAATTTGTAACTGGAGTTGTTCTCTGCAGGATCTCTGAGAACATTGATTTTCCTGTAAAATATTGTACAGGAAATCTTGTTTTGTCTAAATATGCATTTCTCCCCATGGGTCATCAAAATGCGCATTTTTTCCTAAGAAAGATGTCCGTAAAACAGTGGCAATGCATATATAACCTCTTAGTAGCATTGCTTTTAGAATTTATTAATATGTACATGTGTATAATTTTGTAGCTTTCAAAAACCATTAGCCTGAAACAGTATTAATTTATTTTCTTTTAACATGTATATTGATCTTAGCTATCTTAACCCTAACTTTCCTCTGTGGCCTGTTTGGAAGAGTGTTAATGCGGCTGGTAGCAAACACAAGCGTTTCTCCAACCCCTGCCTGCAACTGAGGACTCTGATGAATCATATTTCCCTGAGGGTGAAATTAAAACAAGAACTGGGTGTATTAGATTTCTTTCAGGCCTAGTGCCAGATTCTTTAAAACAAAAAACAAAAAACAGTGTTTTTACTGTTTGGGGAAGGGAATGCAACTTAAATTCACTACTATTTTTTTTTTATGCTTCCTTTCTCAAAGCATATTGTTTTCATAATAGGTCCTACCCTGAATTTAGACCTCTGGTGTATTAAAATTTCTTTCCATTGTATAAATACATCTCAGTTTTTCCAATGTGTTTCATATCATTTCAAATAACTATGTTTGAATTTCACAAAACCTTCATTTTGTAACAGAAAGCTCTGTTTATAAAGTATCTTTATATGATAACACTTTCAGTAGAAGAACACTGTTGAACACATTACCTTGAGAATGTAAGTAGACAAAGAAAGGGGAGCAGGAGAGAGAAGGAGAGAGGAAAGCTAAATTAAATGACATTTGTCCTATGCTATGAATGCCATCCTTAACAGAAGTGATTGGTTAGGTTATTGTTAAGTATTTCCTTTATAAAACATATAAAGGTAAAATTTTTCCCACAGCCAGCACAACTCTAAGAGGAATTCTTTTGACCTTCGACTGATAAAGGAATTTCAGATGAGTAGTACCAGAGTTTTCTGCTGAGAACAGGAAAGAGGATAATTCAGAAATGAAGTAACGGACAAGGGAACCTGCTTTTATTTTCTTTTGGAACCATAGAAAATCTTTAAAAATGATAAATGCTTATTGAACACATAATGAGCTAGTTGTGTTTCATGTTGAGGAAGACACATACCTAATGTGAATATTTAAATATAAAAAGTAAGCCATTGTAAAAAAAATTAGAAAAAAAACATTCCAATCAAACATTTAATTCTACCTTTGACAGTTGGATTTAAATGACTTTCACACTTAAAAGCTGTAAAATAAACCACAAAGGATTAGATGGACATAATTGACTACATAAAATTTTACATGTTTGCATATAAAAAACCAAAACATTAAGTGACCATTAAGGTATGGAGAAAATATTTTTGGTTAGTATGCTGGAGGTATTATATAAAGAGATAATTAGGCAACAAAAAAAGTGATGATCTTAGCAGCAACATGGTCAAATGGCATGAACAGAGGAGCTCCAAAGCATAAAATTAAGGCAAAAACAAATATGTAGAAAATGATAGAAATGCAAGTTAAAGTAACCATTCAAGATTGTTTTATAGCCTACGTAATAAATTAATCAAATCACTTCATGTACTTCACTCTTAATTCCAAATAATGTTCCCTGCTTATGTACTGCTGGTGAGAGTATAAACCAAAACAACTCACTTGAAAAGGCATTTGGCATTATTTGTAAAAGGTCATTAAATAATTTATATCTTGTGGCTTAATATTACCACTTCTGGAAACCTATCCTAAGAAAGTATTCTTAAATATAAGGAAAAAATGTTAGATGCACTAAGACACTCACATTGGTGTTTCTTCAGTTATAAATAAAGGGCACAATTTAAATGTCATTAGTGCAATCGGTGGTTCTCAAACTTGACTGTGCATTAGAATCAGTTGGAGATATTTAAGAAACTTCTGATGTTTGAGCCCCATCCAGATATTTTCATTTAATAGAGTGGAGTTGGCCCCAGACATTCCTATTTTTAAGAAATTCCCATAAAAATTCTTATATACAACCTGGTTGAAAACCTCTGAATTCAAACAAATTGACAGAATTTTTTAACTGTTAGATATGATATTGATGATGGTTTTGTAGAAGTATGAAGTAGGCTATGATATTAAGTGAAATATTTTCATTTAACATTTATGTAAATTGCAGTTATAATGTTGAAATAAAAACACGCAAGAAAAATAGGCTAGAAGAAAATTTATAAAATGCTCAGGGTTGCTTTAAGGAGTTGAAATTTGAAGTAATTTTTTTCACCTTTTCTTCAGTTGGCAGATATTTAGTATTGTTCCTATATTATATTACTTTTACAAATAAAAACTGTATTTACAAGAAAGGTTCCTGCTGTCAAAATCTTCTGGGTAACTTCCTATTTATGGGTTATTTATATCTATGAATATAGGGCTTTTTTCTGACATCTAAAATAATTTTATACTGAAGTTAAGATTATACCTCATAATATAATGAAGGATTTGTTTTTTCCTTTTTGCTGTCTCAGAAATGTTTTCTCATAAAGTTTTCTGACATTTGGGATATAATAAACTCAAGCCAGTCAGTCATTTTTCTCTTTTTTTATTACTCTACAACTGTATCTGTTTTCACTGTTCTTAATAGCATCTGCATTCGATAGTTCACCAATGTCTGTCTCCAATGTCAGCATTAACTCAGTGATGTGTGTACCTGAATTTTTAATACCTTCCTTTAAAATAGTAAGTCCAGAACTAAATTTGCCACCTTTTCCCCCCAAACCATCCTCTCCTTCTATATTGCCTATCTTAATTAAACCACCGTTCACCCCTACTCCCTGAAGCCACCCTAAACTTTTTCTTCTCCCTTATCTCATGGGTCTAGTCAGTTTCCATGTCGTGCTGATTTTTTTCTTCCATATATTATTTGAATCCTTTTCCAGTTCTCTTCCCTTTCCACCATGGCTCTGGCAAGGGCCCTAATCCTCTTTTCTGCAGACCAGTATAGTCAGCTCCTCATTGATCTCATTGATCTCCTCATTGATCTGTCTTCTTCTAGGAGTGTCCATCTTAAATCTTTGCTCAGACTAAGAGAGAAACAAGGCCACGTTCCCCCTTACAGTTCTTCAGGCTGCCTGTTTTGTCCTGGATGAAGTGTGAGCTCCTTGCTGCGGCCTTAACCCCTCCATGGAGCATGACTCCCTGCTGGAGCTCATCCCTGCCCTCCCCTCCCTCCTGCTCACTGCCCTGGAAATAAATGATCATGTTTCTGCACACCGCATTCAATTCTGTCCATCTGGGTCTTTTCCCATGCTGCCCCCTTCACCATGCCTCTTCTCCCCCACCCCTCCATTGGAGTAGCAAAGTAGCAAACATAACAAAGATTAATACTGCCCGTCATTGACTAGGGTGGGGGAAGATAGTGACTCTTGTGGCAAGGTAATCTGGAAGTAGCTCTCAGTATTTTAAAAGCACCTCTTCAATCTCAAAATTCTACTTTTTGGAATCTATTCTGGAGAAATAGTTATATATAAGGACAAATACACATGAGACTGTTCATTGCAGCAATATTTTATAGGTAAAATTTGAAGCAAAGTAAATGCTCAACAGTCAGAAAACACTAAAACAAATTTTGATATATCGTATGAAATATTAAAGCTGTTTAAAAAAATGTTCTGTGTGAAAATCTCCCAGACATGTTTTTAACTAAAAATGTATGTGCCTACCATATGGACTGAATGTCCACATTTATATTGAAAATAAATTAAAAACTACCATACACTGAGTTGAATATATATACATATATGAGTGCAAATTAAAAAAAAAAAAAACAAACTCTGGAAGAAAACACGGAAGCGCTTTACTAGTCATTAATTCTGAAGCAAGTGGTTGGATTGGAGGAGATGAGAGGGACTTTTTGCTTTTAACTGCGTATAATGATGTACCTTTATGTTTTTATATAATTGTTTTTTAATGTTTAAACAGTTGATGTTTTCTCTTAAAATTAACATAAGTTGAATCAATGAGAGAATATGATAGAATTAGAGGGAAGCCAAATGGTATATAAAAGAACAAAATCAGCAACCATCTTTTTTTTCCTATTCAGAAAAAATTCGAAAATACAGCAAATTACTCAAACACCAGCTGGAATTAACAGTTGTGAACATGTCATAATTGCTTCAGATTAAAAAAAAAACAAAGTCTGGCAGAAAAATATGAAGTTCCTCTGGTTCCCTTTTCTGTCTCTTCTGAGGAACATAGTACCATAAATTTGCTGTGTATTATTGTAGTTCAGAGAAATATACTTTGTGAATATATAGGTAAAAGTATATATCTACATGTCTATAACCTATTAATGGATATTTAGATTATAAAATAAATGATCTGCAGAGCATGCACACCTTTTTTTCCTCACTAGATTCTGCCAAATATCTTTCCAAATTAGTTGTTTCAATTTGTTTTCACTAGAGTGTTGCATAGTTCCCATTTCTGGACTTCCTCACCAATACTTGGTGTCGCCAGGTTTCCGATTTTGTTTTACTCTGTGAATTGTGAAACGTTAGCTTACCAGGAAGTCTTGAGTGTTTTCTGACTGTCCAAGTCTGATAGGCTGAAGGTGGGCAACACATAGAATGGTGATAAAGTCGGTTTTCAAAGAGTAGCTGCTATTTGGCTGTGCAGTGTCAGACTTTACGGAACTAAATGCTGTGAATGTAATTCCTGTAGACGGTCAGAAAGGATTGTTGTGGATGGAGAGTAATTAGGGTTTTTAGGAGGTGAAAGTGAGGGACCTTGACAAATGAGAGGAAAGAGAGAGCAGAGGGCCTTGAGGCTGGAGGGACATTAGCAGGCAGCATAGTTAGCATGAACATTATGCCAATGGTCAGACCATTACACATTGTCCTTAAAACCTTAACCAGAAAAGGGTTAATGGATCCTTAAAGCATGTTGGCTTTAAACCCATCATTTTACAGATGGAGAAATTGAGGCCTAGAACAATTTCAACTTAGCCAACAGATCGCTCTTCAACATGACTAAATAATCTAGTTAAAGTGATAGCACCAATGTTTCTCTCTTCTCTTTCTGTTTTCCTCTGGTTAGTTTTATTCTCAGCAGGCTCTGTACTTATGGAAGCAGATATAGACCTGGAATCTCAAATCTTTTATCTTTATACTAATGTTCCTACCGAAAATAATCTCTTCTCTTTGCCTTTATTTCTTTATCAGTCTCCCCCAAAATATTCTACTTTCCACCATTTGATCAATCACTGTGGCCAGAAATATAGGGTAATCTGACCAGTGTGGATTAGAAGCTCACCCTTGGTGAGGAAGTCAGGGCCATTTCATTGACAAGTTGGAATTACATTGACTAAGGAATGAAAAGTTCCTAAAAGAAAGGAACGTAGGGCATGCAAAAATAATTTGGCCACAGCAGCCTGTTTGGTATGTAGTGTTTTGCAGACATGATTGTAGTTACCAGTTTAAAAAGAATTTTTTTGTAGTTGCCTTATGTCCACAAATCCATGATTGTAACAACTTTTATAACTTTGATTAAATTCATTTCAACAAACGAATTTTGAAAACATTGGGATAGCTCGTCAGATAGTAGAAAGACAAATGCGATGTGCATCTATCCCTTATGGTGTTTCCAAACTCATTGGAAATATTAAGGACTGGAATGTTAGATGCACAAACAATTTTGATCAAAAGAAACCATAAGAGATATGCAGGGTGTTTAGATTGTTCTAAAGGAAGGGAGATATCCTAGGATCACTAAAAACTTCACCGTACAGGTGTTATTTAAACTCTCTTTTAGAAGTTTTATTTTGAGTAGTGAAATGGAGCATGGCAGGAGTAGGATGCTATTCCATGCCCAGGTTTCATATGAGGAAAAGTAGAGAAGTGGGAAACCATGGAGGCAGAATGATTTATTGAGTTGGCTTGGATTATAGGCGAGTGGTGTGCAAGTTGGAGAAGATGAGGCAGGTGCTAGGTGTGTTGCAGAAGGCCCTGAATGTCCTTCTCAGGAGTTGGTGCTTCTTTTGATGGACAGTGAAAACCACTGATTTGTTTTGTTTTGTTTTTAGTCCTGTGTATGTCATGGCCTGAGCAGTGCTCTTTTTAAAGAAAATTGCTCTGGGACACTGAATTGGAGTGAAGAAGCATTGAAGGTAGAGGACAGTTGGGGGGCTATAGAATTGTCCTTTTGTGAGGTAAAGATTCTGTGAATTAGGATGTGAGGAAGAAAAATGCAAATTAAAAGATGAGCTTCATTGAAGTCTTGTGGAGGCAGAATCATGGAAATAGTTTGAGAAATATTTCAGTTCCAGGTGATAAACTAGGAGGATAATGCCATCATTGAGAGTAATAGGGGATCAGGAGGAAGATTTACATTGGGGGAAATGAATCAGATGGTTTTTATGTAAGTTGTGTGATCTGTTGGCTAGTATAATATTGCAAATATATAGTATTTTCAATTGTGTATGGATACTATTTGCAAATTTTTCAATGCTAAAGTTCCTAGATATAATTTACAATGCTGTGAATGTACACATGGAAAATAGTCATCAAATGGCATTATTTTTGTTTTACAGATAAATGTATACTACACACCCTTAAATGAATTTGTTTAGCATTTGTCTAATAAAATCAAACATTCCCAGGAGTAATGAATGCTACGTACTTTTTATAATGATCCTAATCAGATAAGTATAGTGTAATCAAATGAATATAATATAGCATTTTTTCAGGTATATTTATGAGCAAACTAAAATAGGGAATGTTGATAAGCATTATAGTGGGGAGGATTCTTTTATTATATATGTTTAGGAAACATTGAGTTAAGCAGCTTTCTTGACGGTGGGGTTTTTCAGAGACTTTAATATGTATTGTTAATATATTTGGTGAGTTTACAAAAGGAAAATACAATATGCTGCTTTTCCCCAAACTCGTTTGGCAGTTTTCTGGAAGCAACACTTGGAACTGGCGTTCCATACAGCACACTTTGGAAATGCTAGTGTTAGCCTATGCTAACAAGAGGGGGGAATAGCTACAAGTACAACACAGACGTGTACACTTTAATATGAAACAAACTTATCATACAAAATATACTTAAAATATTTGTTCTTTTCTTTAATATATGAAATTCACTATTTTATTTTAGAACATTTGTTTTTGGGTCTTACTGGAAATACTGTCTTTGAGCTTGCTGGAGGGGGAAGTAGTTAGAGAGACCTGAAGAGCCACCACTGGGCATGGATTGGCTACCTCTGCCTTGGAGCTAGTGACATAAGTAATCCACACATGATCACATCTCAGTTATCTGCTTGGAATAAACTAAGGATAGTGTTTAAAGTTCACATGATTTTCCTTTTGTCATTCAACACGCCTCAAGACTGCCTTTCTCCCAAATCCTTTGCCATTTCGTGTGTATCCAGGGAATTTAATTGCGTTCAGCTTGCATTTCTTTTATGTGCAAAGCACTGTAAGAGTGCAAATTTATTTCAAAATTAGCTTGACATATGCTACATGCTCAATGAAAGTCTGTTAAATGACTGGAGTGTTATTCTTTATTGATCTAATTTTACAAAGAGTCAACTGGATTATGGATCTGAATTCTCTTCCATATTCTGTCAAAGTTCTTTTGTCCTTAGTTTTCTTGGGTAAGCATTACCTGAGGAAGATAGCCAACAACATCATCTTCTACAGCCTAGTTCTTTAAAATATTTGAATCCTACCCTGGAGATATCATGGCTATAGGAAGCGTTGGGTTAAGATGGAGTCATCCACCTTACCATTTAGCAGCATCTGACTTTTCTGTCTTTCCCTCAAGTGCAAACTGTTTTTCCTGAGCACCCTTGGGAAATTAAATTGAGAGAGCAACTCTATGGAGAGAGAATGTGGATAGTGAAAAAAGCATGGGCTGGAATTTGAGTTTCAGCTCAGTCATTGAATTGTTCCTTGACTTCGGTAAGATTCTTAACCTCTGTAAAACTTGGAATCATGCTTATGTTTTATGGTGGCTGTAAGGAATATAGATGATAATGTGAAAGCCCAGGTACAATATAGGTGCTAAATAAATGGTAACTCTAATTATTAAAGTATCTATTGTCATTCTTCTCCCTCTACCCTTACTGTATAACATATAACTTATTTTCAATACCATTCTCCTGTGAAAGACTGCTTCCATTTCTTCCCTTATTTTTCCTAAGGGGAAATGAAATTAGAAGAAGGTAAACAAAATCTTACCTGAACAAATGCTTTAAACAAGCAATGAAATATTAATTTCTTTCCTTCCGCCATCCTCCATACCTTACAAGTTGAGTGGCATTACAGTATTGATAATAACCCACATTTTTGAACACTTACCATAGTACTTTACATGTATTAACTCATATTTATTCTTCAGAATAATCCTCTATGAAATAGTGACTTTTATTATCCATATGTTATAGTTGAGGAACCTGAGACCCGGAGATTGAGTACAAAGTCACATAGCTAGCACATGGTCTAGACTGCAGATGAACCAGTGTTGACTGGCTCCAGGGCCACAGACTTACTCATTGTAGTCTGCTGTCTTTCCTAGTATAGTGGTGGTAATATGGCATGACATGACATGCATTGCTGTAGAGGAATGAGTATTCATCTGGGATAGTCTGTACTGAATGTGTATAATCAAAGAAAACCACCTCACCTCATATTTTAGTTGGAGGTCTTTAAAAATTATAATATAGATACATGCTTTGGTTTATACTCATTTCCTAATAGACCGGATTTAGAAATAATACTATCCAATATTTTGTCCTTGTAGTCATGGCTCTGAATTTTTGCCTCCTAAAACAAAAGGTCGGTTTAGTGAAGAATGGCTGTGTGAATCATTGTAGTCTATATCGTGGTAGCTTGGTAGTCTCTATAAAGAGGATAAAAGGTCTAAGTTCAAATGTCTATAATCCAAGAAAACTATCTTTTTATACTGTTCAAGCAAATCAGACACATGTTGAGGTTTGGAGTCTAAGATCTTTTTCTTTATATTTAACAGTTAAATTGCACCAAATGAAGTGTGTGTCATTTGACAATTATTTCTTGCCTCAGTATTCCCACCTAATAAAAAGAGGACCAGGACTACATTTCTAACCTTATCTTAGAGACATGTAGAATATTGGAAATCATGTAGATATTCCTCACACACAGAAATTTGCAAAATGTCTTCCTTTTAAGTAAGACCCATCTTGTATTTGAGTTGATTGGTTGTTCTTATTCCTTTATATTTTTCTAAATACTGTTTGTTGTTATTCCTCATATATCAGTGCTCATTTAAAACTTCAATTAGTGATCTTCTTCAGGGACTGTGAAGTTTGGGGCACTGTTCTTGTCTTTTGAACCAAAGGTCAAGGTTACTAGGGGTTACTTTTTAGCTAATACGTGATGGTATTATTCAGATAACATATAAATGACTCTGGTTTCTAAGGTTTTATTTTCAGTCATTTTAGGGAGTTCTTAACTAGTGGTGATATATCTCAAGAGTAAGAAGTTAGTTGGGCCTTGGTTTTCTAGGATAGTTTCTAGGTTACTGATGTATCTCCTGATATAACATGTGTACCTGTGTGTGTAAGAGTCATTTTCACTCATTGGTAGAAATAGTTTATTCTTCTCCACTAGTAGGGGCATGCCCATTAAATATGTAAATAAGAGACAAATAAATTCAAGGGTACATTATTCATTTTTAACGTTTTAAAAACTTTTTATGAAGTGTAATATATATAGCATTGAAGTGCATAAATTCTAAGACACTAGTTTAACAGTGAACCTAAAGATTCCATATCCAGAAATAACACATTACCTGTACCCCAGAGACCCACATAATTTACTTTTAAATATATATCCTTAATTATAATTAAGGTGTTTCCTCTGAGTTATCAATAATGGAAGTATGTCAAAGGAACAGGTAATTAATTTTCTGAAAGTATAGCAAACATGTAATTGCTTCTATTCATTTATATTAATAGTACCTAGCATAATAACTGTCTAATAATGTTGCTTAATAATTACTTGTTGAATTTGTTGAGTTTTTAAATTTATGTTGTACAGGAATAATTTTTTGATGTCCCCATATTTGAAAAATGAGATTTAAAAATGATTTCTGGAAATAGCTTTTCTCTAAAATCTTACGAAGTAATAGATATTTAATAAAATAAATAAAGATTTGGATTAATAAATACTGTTTGGTGAAGCATTATTATTTTATAAAGAAATGGAGGCCCACATTATATTTTCTTTGTCATGTCTACAAATATTCTTCCAATCACATTCCCCAGGTTCTTTCTGGTTTTAAAATTATTAATATAGGTCATCCATTTACCTCACTGAATGTATACTCTTAGTAGAATTATTTGTGTTTCATTAGCAATTTGATGCAATAAAGCCTTTTTTTTTTTTTTTTTTTTTTTGTATTTCACACAGTACCGGGGTTCCGCAAAGTGTCTCTGGAGATTCTTTGATGTCTAGACAGTTTAAATTATGCCTGCTCCCCTGCTTCCAAATTCCACCCCTGTTCTGCTTCAGGGATTGTGGGAAATGAAAACAAACCAGAAGGGTTCCACATCCCTACAATATAGGGGGGAATAACCAAGTAGAATAAGCTGTATATCTACACTGGCAGGTGTACAGGAAAGGGTCAAATTAAAGAAAGAAAAGAATCAGGAGCAATGTTTGTCCTACCTGTTTATTTCTAATTAAATAATGTGTGAGTTAATGTGCATTGTGAACAAAATGAAAACATTATAAAGTACTAGGGAAGAGACTGGAAGTCCCCTTTTCCCCAAACCCTCCGGTTCTTTCCTCACCTCCCAGTAGGCAACCAAATCTAGCACTTTGTGTGTTTCTTTAACAATTGTCCTGTTTAGAAGTGGTAAGATGGAGACTTGTGTTTTAAATTAGAAAACTAACTGTCTTTTTTTCCTTCCTTTTTCTGTTTCCCTTTCATAAATCGGAATATTGTGGTTCTTCCAATTCATCTTGGTAGAAAGTAAGTAACTTCTGAAATTTCAAAGATTTTCTTTTTTGTTAAAACATTAATATTTTATTATTTCATATACACTGTTTGAAAATTTTTAACTTTTTAGTTTGACTGATTTACTTAACCTTTGCATTAACGGTGAAGAAAAATTGTTTTAATAGATTAGCAACAATAAATGTTACATAGAGGGTGTTCATGCTGTCTAAGAACTCAGATTTTTAAAGCACATCTTCTTTCTTAACCACAGTTAATCATTGTGTTTTAAATATATCTCTTCTTTAAAGCAGGCTCAATGGGCTCTTACCAGGTCTAGCTTTTGTGAATATAAAAATAATAGAATTATATAAATTAGACTTCTATTTGTTTCTACTTGTGTTTCTTCAGGAAAAGCAGTCAACATTTTCTATACTTTATGGGTTTGGATGACAATAATAGCAACACTTAAATGGTATAAAAGGATTTTAGAATACATTTCTCTATAGAATACATTTTCTATGTATATTCTTTATTGGATAAATACATTATTTTAAAAAGCATATACCTTTTTTGATGCAAATATTTATTGTTTTTAAGTAAATGGAACATTTAAATAGTTTTGTTTTTGGTAAAGAAATACAAGTTATAAGCTTATAACTAAGCGATCAATCAAGGAATGATTTGAGTTGTAAAATTGTCAATGGATAGTGAAATATTTTCTACTTCATCTTAAATGTAAAATTTGTAAAGTTTTGAAATAAAACAAATTTCATATGTTTGTTTTAGGGAAGATTTGGGAAAATTAGAGTAGTCATTGAGACTTTTGGAGATATCTATAATTTATATATTTCCAGAGTGAATCTTGAATTCAATGTGTTAATAAACAGTATAATTTAATAGTATATTCATGCTCAGTTGAGCTTGTTATTTGTATGAAACCGAGTACTCATCACATATGTTGGCAGCAGGCATATCAGTAAGCCACTATTTAATAGCCAATTTACCTTGTATAATTATCTTCAGTTTGCTGTACTTCAGAAAGAAAATGTAATTTATGGTGACTTTCAATTATACCTGTTCAGTATTTTTTTAGTTTTCTTTAAATCTGCAGCATTCTTTAATATTATAAATCTGAATTCTTGGAATTGTGTTTATTAGGATTCATGACCCAAGAGCAGGAAGAGTATATGTGAAGTTTGACGCTAGTGTACAATTTTATTGTTACTTTTTAAAGTCTACATTGTGTCATTTTTATGTATTGGAGTCTATTTCACTTTGAGTGTTAACATCTTCTTGCCAAGTCCCTATGAACAGTCTGCAGTTCTGACAGTTTTACTAAATTAAAATTCCCAAAATCCAGCACAATGATCCCTAGCTTCAAGTTGCCTTTGCCTGTGTCTGAAGAGTATAATGATAAAAAATATATTTTTGCAGTGTTCAGTATAACATGTGCAGCATTATTTATCTGTGATTTATTCATGAAGAAACATTGCTTGGGAGATGAATGTATTTTACTTTATCTGTATGCCTGTGCCCAATTTAAATATGAGCAAAAAATATTTTGTGAAGGAAAACAATTAAATGAAGCTGTAAGCTTGCAGGAACTTCATGAGGAAAGATATTACATAAACACACAACATTATTATCATGTGTACTGTAGAGTTATAACTGCATTGTACTCTGACCAGATTTCTATTAGGGCTCTTTTTTGCTGTCAAACCCAATGGAATCATATTTATGTGTTGGCACAGAGAAGCTGTCTCCTGAAATAATAAAAAGCATTCTTCTTATTGTAATGCTTATAAACTTTTATGACCATAGGTGCATATATATATGCTGACTTGCTATTAAATGTGTGCTGGCAACTCAGCAGATTTGACTTTTTCATTTTACTGGTGATTTTCTGAGCAGCATTTTTCTTAGTGAATAAACAATTTGATAATCTTGGTTTTTAGAAAACTCTTTTAATTTAGTAACATAAAATGATGTTTCAAGCCCAGAAATTCAAATTTTGAAAGCTTAGGAATGCAAAAGGCCTTCTTGTCATAGAATGTTTTGGATTAAATACGCAGAACCCCTAGGAGGAATATGGGGCTTCCAATCAATACCGGTCTGACCAAATATTGATCTTTTAGCATAATGGAAGTAAATTTTATATGGAGACGTTATAATTAACAGAAAGTAATAATTCTATTTCCTTAAAAATATCAGTTTGGAAACAAAAGACAAAAAATGGTCTAAAGTCTTCCCCAGGAAATATGTATATATTATATGTTTCATAATCATCTTTCCAACTTTATGGATATATTTTGGTAACATTTGTATGTATGTGCTTTGATATTTTTAATCCATTAATTTAATGCTTGCTTGATTTACCTTTAAAAATCTGTTGCTTTAATAGTTCAGTCACATCCTTACTACAGAACATAATTATTAACTGGGCAGAATTCCCAAACACATATTTATTTATTTGACGTCTCTAGCTGAGAAAAGGATGTCACTGTAGAAGCTGTATCAGAGATACAAACACAGACTTAGATTCTCATATGGCCATGTGAGAAATGCAGTCCTGCCAGTAACTTTAATACTTGTAATTTCAAATCAGTTCTTCCTTGGTTTCTTATTATTCTTTTGTTGCTTTTCAACCTATAGGATGGAGCTGTCCTTGAACTTGGTTTTTTGATCATTCAAGTGCAACCATCAAGTTGTCTGTAATATTTAAAAACTGGAGCTTCATGGCATTGTTAATAAAATAATGCCACATAAATGTTTGGACTTTGTTTTTTGAAAGTGTTGTGTTGTTTGCTTTCTAAATAAATGCATAATTCCAATTCAGGCTGTGCTTGAAGCCTATAAGACAGATGCATCTGATTAACTTTGTGGAAACTGGACTGGCCTGTTATTGTAATGTAGATATTTTTGGGGGTGGGAGGATATTTTAAAAAGGCATGCAAGAGAGTCTTTTTTTTTTTTTTTTTTTTTTAAGAGACTGGAAGAACAGTTTTGCCACAGACGCTCCGTCTCAGACTGCTTCATTTTTGCACACTTTTATTTTCTAGTGGAACCTCTCCATTAGCCTGTTTGAATGCGATGCTTCACACTAACACTCGAGTAGGGGATGGAACTTTCTTCAAAATCCCTGGAAAGTCAGGCCTCTATGCTCTGAAAGTAAGTTGGATTGTTCTGCATATTATGTATTCTGTTAAACTATTCCTCTATTTCATGTATTTTTTTCAGACGTGAAGGTAAACAAAATTAGATTTGGATTTAGGGTAGAATAGAAAAATGACCCCTGTGCCTTCTAAATGTTTTCAGATGTCTTAAAGATGATTTCTTATTAAGACTAAACAATGGCATTTTTCTTTAAGGAAAGCATATCTGTGGTCTCATGCTAACATATGGTAATGGAAAATATTTGTGGCTTCCTTAAAATTCTTGATTCTTTAAAATTTACATGGAGGAGTGCCATGGCTCATCATCTAGGAACTTAAGATAATCAAGTTTGCCATAAACTACTTGAGTTAATGACCATCAGTTGATATTCAGCCTTCACACCTGTATGCCTTTCTGTCTTTTATAAAAAAAAGGAATTTATTCATTCTGCTTGACAACTTGCTGATTTAAATCAAGTAATCAATTTTAAAACAAAGACTGAACTCGAGTGGAGTTTTATTACTAATGAATTCTTGTTAAAAGAAAAAAGAAAAATAAAGTTAAGCTTTAGATAAATGAAGCCTAATTATTTCAGTGGCAAGTAGCGTTTTTTTGTTATTGTTTTAATTTTTAATTCTGTCTAGAATTGTAAATGTCATCTAAAATGGAAAATTCCAGGAAGAACAGAAGTTGATTATACAGATCGTTGCATAGGTTGCAACAAGTAAAATGAATGTATTATTTCTTATACGTTAAAAATAAGGTCACTGTTAATAAATGATGAATTATATTTAAAGTTCATTACTTTCCGTTGAGAAGTCTTTTTCTTTTACTAAAAAACAAAAGTTATATGTGACAAAGAACCAGGGATTCTTCTTCAGCTGTTAAGCATCAGGCTCTTGCTTGGCCCCCTACATGTTTCAGAAAATAACACAGGTTAAATTAAAGAGTTTCTATTAATTTAGTTGCTTTTCCTAGTTAATTGGGTATTTAATATATTGATTCAAATTCTGAGTGGTAAACCCTTTCCTTACATAAGGATAAATGTAGAACTGAAGTAATGAAACCAACATATGTAATAAGGAAACCTTTTTGGGAGTGTACAGATTTTAAAAGGTTATCCAAAAAAAAAAAAAAAAAAAAAAAAATCAGCAGTAACAATGTACTTTTCCCCTTTTTCTCCCAAGTGACTTTACAAAAAGTAAATTAGTATTGAAATTCCAAATCATATATAGCTATGATAATACTTTGGGATTCTAAAAGTATTTTGAATGTTTTCAGTTGCTAGTACATACCCATAAATCATCATTTTTTTAACAAATAATATAGAAAGAGGAATCATCATGCCCAGCTGATGGAACTTTGGATTTAGGCTGTGAGTCGGAATTAGATGGCACAGAGATGGCTGAGGCAAATGCTAATGGAGAGGAAAATGGAGGTAAGTATGGCAAAATTCAAGATATAAACAATCATGCTCTTAAAAGTTACATAGAATTCTAATAATTCATTAATTGAATTCCTCACCATACAGATCCAGTTTTTTTCCAGCATTTTTATCACTTATATTTATTGTCAATTTTTAAATTCTATTTTATTGAGATATATTCACATACCATATGATCATCTAAAGTGTACAGTTGTTCACAGTTCCATCATATAGTTGTGCATTCATCACCCCAATCTATTTTTTTAATATTTTCTTTGTACCAAAAAAAGTGAAAATAAGAATAAAAAATAAAAGTAAAAAAGAAAACCCAAATCATCCTCCCCCCCATCCTATTTTTCATTTAGTTTTTTGTCACTGTTTTTCTACTCATCCAGCCATACACTGGATAAAGGGACTGCAATCCACAAGGCTTTCACAATCACACTGTCACCCCTTGTAAACTGCATTGCTATACAATTGTCTTCAAGAGTCAAGGGTACTGGGTTGGAGTTTGATAGTTTCAGGTATTTATTCCTAGCTATTCCAATGCATTAAAACCTAAAGAGGGTTACCTATATAGTGCATAAGAATGCCCACCATTGTGACCTCCCAACTCCATTTGGAATCTCTCAACCACTGAAACTTTGTTTCGTTTCATTATGCGTCCCCCTTTTGGTCAAGAAGATGTTCTCAATCCCACGATATCGGGTCCAGATTCCTCCCCGGGAGTCATATCTCACTTTGCCAGGGAGATTTACACTCCTGGGAATCAGGTCCCATGTAGAGGGGAGGGCAGTGAGTTCACCTGCTGAATTGGCTTAGCTGGATATTGTCAATTTAAATTGAAAATATTAGCACCTAGGAAACATACAGTTCTTTGATTTTTGTTTTTCAATTGTATGTGTTTTCCTGGAGAATTACCTTGGGTGTTATTAGTATCATATTTCTCCTGCAAGGTGAGAGGGCTACTGGGAATATCTAGTGACTTTAATCTTATAATAGGACTGAGAATACCAGTGCTTTATTTCTGTTTGTGATGATTTTTCTTGTGATCATTAGTACTTTTATAATAGATTTATTCCTTGGTTTGTCATTTGTAAATCAAGCTTATTGCTATCATTCTTCACAGTGAAACAGGGGCCAAACAAGTTATACTCTTGTTAAATGCTTTTGAGAAATGGGTGGCCCTTTCAGAATTCTATGGGGGGAGAGAGGGAGCATTTTCCACCTCTGCATTTTATCCATGTTAATTCATTTTTATCAGTTTGAAGATAATCACATTGTGATTTGGAAGGAAGACTGTCATTAAGGTATCTGCAGTTGAACTCATAGACATCAGTTAATTACCTTTAAACAAACAAAGCTTCAAGGATTCTTGCAGAAATATCATCTCCTTAATAGTCAAGAGTCATTCATTTTATTAATAGCCATAGGAGTCCCTTTGTATTCATATTGCCTGCTGAATGGACACTCCTGCACTTCAAATTGCTGTGCTTTCTCATGGGCCTCATGGCCTGATGTTGCTTCAGTTCTTACTTGATTTACAGCTGAGGTTGGGAATTTAACACAGAAACACAGACTCTTTTCTTAGTAAAATGACTACATACTACTTTGTAGACTCCACCTTTTAAAAATTATTATTATTGCCAACTTTCATTTGACTTGATGTCTCTTTTTCTGTACCTTTTGAAAACTCAGATCCCCCATTGTTTGGTCATGTTGTGAACCTTGGCTGGTCCTTCTGGTTCGAGAGAGAACAAGGCAGAGATTCACGGCAGTTTCTGGCTTTCTGGAAGAGCTGGTGAATGGGGTATACTCTTCTCTTTCAATAGGATGAGGAGAGTCTTTCTGGGATCATTCGTATTGTTATACTTAGCCTGCTTGCATGAGTGCTCACTCTCGCTCTCAACATATATATTGGCTTCCACTGTGTACCATGTACTGTCCTGGGCTTGAACTAGCAGCAATAAAAAACAAACACAAAAGCAAACTTTTCATGCAGCTTATACCTGTTGAAAAATACAATAAGCAAAATAGATAAGTAAAATATATGACCTATTAAGTGGTGAAAAGTTATATTGGGCCAAATAGGGAGGATAAGAGTGGGAGAAGGGAGTGCATTTGAGAAAAGACCTGAGTGAAGTGAGGGAACAGGTATATAAGGAGGGAGAGTTATAGGTAGATGGTACAGAAAGGACTTGAGTGAGAGTGCCTGGAATGTTCCAGAAACAGCTAAAGGCCAGTGTGTTTGGGAGGTTGGAGTGAGGGAGGGAGAGTATGATAAATTATGATAAAATAATTTGTGTTGTAGAGTGTCTTGACTTTTACATTTGTCTTGAACAAGGTGTTAAATCATTGTGGGATGAGTTAAGGAGAGACAGTGATCTGACATATTTTAGTAGGATAATTGAGAGCAGGAAAAGTAAGAGAACAAGAACAAAAACAGGGAGACCACTTAGGAAGTTATTACAGTAGTCTAGGTGAGAGGTGATGGTAGTTGAAATCAAGGGAGTAGTAGCAGTGGAAGTGAGGAGAAGTTATTGGATTCTGGATATAATTGAACATAGATCCAACAGGATTTGCTCACAGATTAAGGAGGGTATGAGATAGAGGAGATGAGGATGACTCTCAAGTTTGAGGGTGAGCAAGAAGAGAATAGCACTGTCAATAACTTTATTAGAAAAATCTGCAGAAGTAGTTTGAGGCAGTGAGTTGTTAATCAGTTCACTTTTGAAAATATTAATCATGGATTCCTTTTCACCATCCAGGTGGATATGTTAAGTAGTTGAAATTATCTGTCTGAAGTTCAGGAGAAAGACTGTGCTGGAGATATACATATGGAAGCTAGTGGTTTATAGATGGGATTTACAAAACTGAAACTGGATGAGATCATCAAGGAAGTAAAAATAAATAAAAAGAGAAGACTGAGCCCAGGGGTGCTTCAATTTTAAGAGGTTGGAGAACTTATAGGAACCAGCAAATAAATCTGAGAATGAATGGACAGGAGAATGTGTCATCTGCCTGGAAACCAAGTGAAGAAAGAGTTTCTGGAGAGGGAGTGACTCAAATGAGTTTTTTAATGCGCCAAATTATGATAAAGACTAAGGACTCATCACTTGCTGTAGCTATCGAGGTTATTGATGAACTGGACAATGACAATTTTTGTGGGATGGTGAGACCAAAAGTCTGAGTGGATTGGTCCGGGAGGGAACAGGAGGAGAGAAATTGAAGACACATTGAGACAATTCTTTCAAGGCTTTTTCTGAGGTGAAGGGAAGGAGAAAAATGGCAAAGTAGCTGGAAGATAAAGTGGAATCAAGAGAAAGTTTTTTTAAAGATGGGAGATAAAGATTAGGATATATGAATACTGCTGGGAAAAATTCAGTTGATGAGTAGAAATTGATAATAGAAGAGGAATGTCCTGGTTCCGTGTGCTTGGTTAGCTGAGAGGAAATGGGATCTGTTAAACAAATGAAGAGACTGGCCTTTGCTATGGGTATAGACACGTCTGCTAATGTCGGCAGTAAGAGAAGTCAGGGTGTGTGGCTAGAGGTGCAGGTAGGTGAGTATATGAGGAGAGGGCTCATGGAAGTTCCCTTCTTATTGCTCCATTTATCTCTGTGAAATAGGAAGCATGTTCATCAATTGAGGGTGAGGATAGAGGTGGTTTGAGAGATTTGAGGAGAAGGTATGAATTTTTGTCTGAGAGGGTTTGAGAGCCTTAAGGGCACACTTAAGGTTACTAACTATGAGTTTACGGTGAGGCAGTCAGCTTGGTTTTGCGCCTTTCTCCAGTCAGGTTCAGGACGACTGTACGTGTGCAGAGTGGGTACAGAGTTGGATTTGACAAGGGTTAGGGTTTTGCCAAGGGTGAATGATGGAGCAAGAAAGGAGCAGTAGAGTTGAGAGTGTATGAAATCAAGTGATTAAAATAATTCTCTGTGGAATTTAAGCTGCTTGTGGAGATGAGTGACGAGATGGCTGTGTAAGGGATGTTGTAAATGACAGGGTCTTCCTTGGGGCCAAAGGATTGTTTGATTTGTTGTCCTAGAGGAAGTGAGCTAGAGGGATAGGTGATATGATATGAAATTTTAAAAAAATTTTTTCTGAATGTGATCATGTTTTGGATGATACCTGAGCAGGGTTACCTTTTTTATTTATTACCATTATATATTATATTAAATTATATATTTTCTGCTTTCTTATAACTTGAGGAAAGTCAAATCTTGGTATTATTAAAATTGTGTTAAAAAGAAATAAATTGTCCAGTTGAAAAATCACTGGCCTACCTTTAAAGTAATACGATTTTTTCTTTCATTACTGTGGAATAATGTGCCAGTTGTCTATTCATCACAATGATTTTGTATGTAGGATAGGGAAGCAGTGATGCTCTTGATGGGAAGCTGTGCAACATAGATTAATAAGGGGGAGTTCCATGTATTTTATCTCCTCAATGGAACGTCAAATTAGGGGCTTTTGTGAATAAAATTTAGTTGCTTTGTAAAGTCCTTTGAAAGAGACATACCTGATCTGTGAGAGAATTGTAGTTTTCATTTTTTTAGAAGAAAAATTTGTAAAAGATCTTTCCAAAGACAGTGTGCCACAAATCTTTTGTTTGTTCTCTACAACGAGGATTAATTGCTGTTTTAAAAAAAATGTAATTGACTTGTTTATCTTCAAATTCTTTCCTTTTCACAAGAGGATTGAGCTGTAAAAATAAATAAACATTTAGAGAAAAAAGAAAGACTTTAAAATCTTGAAAAACTGAAGAAGAGTAACTCAGGAGTAGAAGTACAGTAAGGATGGGTCGAGTCGGATGATGTGAGGTGCAGTGCTGGAGGCTTCTAGGGCTCAGGAGGGAGGGCAGTCTGGGAGGAACAGTGGGAAGATAGAGGTCACCTACTCCATTTCCAGGCCCCCGTGGTGCAAGAGGTCTGGGAAAGAAAAGACCATCTGGGAGGGCTCCAGAAAAGCAGCATCAGAAAAAAGGTGGAGGATCTAGGAGATTTTGCTAATGACTCACCCTGAATTCCAAAGGAAGTGGTGGAAAGATTTTAGGGGTTGGGAAGGGATGGGCAATGGGGTGAGAGCACTCAGTCAGCAATTAAACGAAAACAGGGATAAGCAAGCTCCCCTAATTTGAAATGTGAATGGGTATTTCACAAAATAACATATACCCACATATGTCCCGCTAATATAACCAAAACTAGATTTCCTGGTCTCTCCTTTGAAGCTGCATTAGGGAAATTGCTGTGGGGAGTCACTGAAAGGATACTTAAGTATTCCTTGACTTGCCCACTTATGCATCTTATAGCAAACCACAATTACTTCTTGCAGAACAAGTATATTTCCTATCCATGCAAGTACCATATTCCTCTGGGTATAAACTATTAATCTAGCTTTAATATGCATTTTCAAACATAGATATCTAGAATGTATTAAGTGCTTCCAACGTCCAGCCTTTTTTGCAAGCTGTTTATGTGCATATACTTTAATCCTCACAACATTCCTGGTATCATTTCATCTTTGTTTAAGCAAAGTCCCAAGCCCAGATGTGCCTGACACCGAGGCTTGGCTCTCAAGACTCTGATATTCAGCCAGAAACCACAGGGAACAATTATTAGCCAGTAGTCGTTAATACAGTTTGCTTTTCCAGCACTTGTCCAAATCTGTTCAGATTATACACTTGAGATTTTGAGAAAGAGGAACCTCTGGTTTATCCAAATTAAGGAGTATTGGAATCATATGCTAATGATTTCTTGCAAATCAGTAATAAATTCCATGACTCTGAACTGGTTGCTTACTCTGCTTTCTAATACATATTTGAACCAGAAGTTAGAATGAACATACTTTCCACACTTCTTACAGCTGTGAAAATATAATTTGAAAATCTGGTTGGGGGTGGGGAGGAGAGAAGAGGGATTTGCCATCTGTTCTTCTATCTTTATCCTCCTCTCCCTTTCCTCCTTTGGGATGAAAGAGTAGGAAGTATTGAGGTGACTAATAACCATAAATTGGTAAGATATCCCTTGAGGCAATCAAAAGAATGAACCTCTGCTACCTTAAAGTTGTTTCAAATTAATAAAGATTAATTGACATTTGCTATGCCATTAAAAGGGGGAAGCAGAGAAGTATTTGAGGAACAAACAGTTTACAAAAACTGATATCAATAAAGAAATTAAACTCTTACTCTTAGGAGCTTGAGTCCTTAGGTAGAACTAAGATAATGACAATAATGCTTCAGTTTTCTTGTTGGAATCAGTTACCCAGGGAAACAGATTCTTTTAAAATGGAAGATGAATTTCCAAGTTTTTGTGTGTATATATATATATATTTTAAGTATTCTTCAACAATTTTACAGTGTGGGAAGAATGGTATATTATTGATTATAGAATTCCCAAGACACAAAAGCTATGTTTATGCAGTAAGTTTCTGTGACTCCTAAACAGTTCCTCAAGTAAATAAAAATTAGACATATATAGAGTCAAGAAAGTAAACTGCAAATTTTACAAGCTAAGCTCTAGAGATTGAAGAGTGATTTAGGTAAATCACTTGATATATCTGTGTTGACAACCCATGACCATTTATGCCAATATAAGTATAGATCTGTGTCACCCAAAGAAAATACTTAGAATTTTATGGGCTATTTTAGTCCCAGATTTATGGCTGTGTTTGTGTCTGAGTTGTTTTCTGAATCTAATACATTGGTATATCATGAGTTTGCTCACATATATTAAGTTGACTTTTGCTGGCCTGCAGAACCCATATAATATTTTATTTGAAATGATACCATTAGTTTACAATCTTCACCCTCTTCACCCTCTATTTATGAATTGTTATTAACAAGAAAAAAATGAGTTTCTCATCTTGTGGTCCTAATATATTTCATGTTTAAAATCAACAGCAAGTATCGTGTGTATATATATATATATATATATATATATATATATATATATATATTTTTTTTTTTTTTTTTTTTTTTTTTTTTAATGCAGAAACCAGAGAATGTACAGTTTTCATCCACAGAGATCAAAAAAGGTTCTGCTTGTTAGTTACCCTCGTGGTTTTAAGGGAGGAGGCAGCACACTGGAATTAGTGTTTTTCAAAGTCTCTGTTAAGGAAAAAAAATTACCGAGAACATGTATCCTATCTAAGAACATGTGTCCTTAGATCCTGGGGTAAATAATGACTCTAACATTGGAAGATTTTTATAGGGTCCTTTTTCATTATTCTTTATGGCCAATTTTATAAGTTGCTTTCTGATCGTATGATTCTTGGCAGAGTCGTGTTAACTTAATGAAACATAAGTCAGCGCACTCTTTGTTTTTATTGGCTCAGAGGCCACAATTTGAGGGGTCTTTTTTCAAAAGTGAAGAGTGCTTTAAGGTGGCCTGATGTGTGGGGATATGGTTTCTATCGAGACATCAATTACAAACAGATGAGCCGCTTCGGGGAGAAAGTGAGACGTTTGCTTATGAAGCTTAAGGGAGCACTTTGGTTTAGACATCATCGAGCAGTGGCCACGCTGACGGTTCATCTGCAGTGATTTTACGCAATGGTAGGAGAAAGGATCACGAGGACCGCTGTGGACTTGTGAGGTTGTGTTTTGAGTGACTTTTAACAGTTGCCAGACTGTTTGGTGTGTCTCTCCTCATAACTCCTCATACCTTGTTTGGCTGGACGTTTTTCAGTAACTTGCCTGGGAGTGCTCCAGAGTGAGTTCGTGTAGTATGGCTTGTGTTTCTGCCTCTTTGTGTTCAGGAGGGTGGGACTGTGGGCAGGTGTTTACAGGCTGGAGTGTCCATGCAGGAAGAGAAGACAGCATGATCAATTCCAACTTGACAGATAAACCTTGTAGGTGACGGAAGGACATTGTTTCAGGGACTCTACCAGTTCCCTTTGTTTTCTTGAATTAAGCTCATTTGTCTCTCATCCCACATTTGCATTCCAGTTAACAGCTTTACTAGTTCGTAGAGACACCTGATTTGCATTGGTGGCCTGGGGAAACTTAAGTAGGTGAACATGATGTTTTAGCTACACGTGGAAGAAAATACAGAGGAACGAGAACCCCCTTAATAGTCAGAAATGACCATTGGCAGGATATAAAACTTCCTCTGCCCACTCTTTCTCATTCCTCCTTTTTCATCCCAGCCCACAGGTTTCACAGTTCATCAGACGCAGGAGAGGCTTCAAAAGCCCACACAGTCCTGGCTCCTCTCTCATGCCAGAGTTTTCTGTAAACCAGTTGATTCAATTAGATGGTAATACTAATAATAGAAGTCCGGAGGGATAGGGATCCCTTATATTTGTCTTGTGTTTTTTGATCAATTTTATGGTAGAAAATTTTTTCCTTATGCTGAAATCCTTTTTGCCTTTAATTAAATAAATTTCCTCCCTTTTCCCCCTCTGATGATGGAGAGCAGCTGTGTATCGTCTATACACCATCCCCTTCATCTCCACTTCTCCAAATGGCTTCTCCCAACTCTTTCAAACATTACTTATAGATACTGTTTTCCATTTATTTTAGCCATTAGGGACCTCTTTTTCTTACATATTTCCCCTTGAACTGTGAACTTTGTTCTTTTATAAATGGAGTTTGGTCAGTTTTAATAGCCCAGCAGTCATAGAGGGAAAAAAACAGTTTTCTTTTTGACTACAGATAAAATGACCCATTTAAGTGTACTTTTCTCTCTTTTCTCATGCTATGAGAGAAATGACATAGAGATAAAGATTGGAAAAGGAATATGATCTCACAGGAAAAACAAACTCCTTCTCAAATAAAATCAGAGTTAAAGGTATTCCCCCAATTACTCATCAAACATGTTCTGTTTGATTTATGTAGTTTGTGATTGATATGTAGGGACAAAGCATACACATTAAAAAAAAAGTATTTTCATTGATGCCAGGTTATCCCTTCTTTCTGAAATGATAGCATTTACCCTTCTACCCATTTCTCAAACAGTGAGCCTCCAGGTCACCTCACCTACTCCCCTTGCTGTACGTTGGAGTTGATAGTTTATATATTGAAGTATAAAGTAGGTAGTAGTGATGCCCATGAGTCAAGCACTTTCCCTGCCCTGTACTGTCCTTTTGCTGATATCCTCTCTGTCCCCTTTCTTCTCTTCCTCACTTTCTAGGTCAATGGCTTTCTTTCTTTGCACAGGTTTCAGGAATCTAAGGCAGTGTAGTAGATCACAGATGTCTGTTTTTTTTAAAAGAAATATCCTCTGATGATCCCCACCCTGCAAGCAGAATATTGAGTTGTTACTCTTCGTAATTTTGTGAGCCAAACCCTCGTTGGTTCTCTGGTAGGTAGGATTAGGTGGTTAAAGGCTGGTACCCATGAGATATGCTTTTCCCACTAAATCTGTTTATTTCTGGTTTGAGTTTCTCTTTTCTGATTTCTGTTTTGAAGGAGTATTTTTATGGATATGCAGAGATATTAGTGTAACTCAATTGCCCTACCTGGTAAATTGAGTACTTGTAGGAGGGATTCTTAGAGCTATAACTGCAGTGTGTAAAATGTTCCTCCTAATTACCTGTGGTGCTTCTAGTGTCCTGTCCATTGTTAACGTGTTTATAAACCATTTGCGGACATTGGAAGGAAGCTGTGCTATTTCCAGCTCTTGGGATAGGATAAGTATCATTTGCATCTTAAAAATCATAAAGAAGTTGTCCTGGATTGTTCCATCCCATAGGAACAAAGATGTTCTTGCAGGTAGATATTACTGGTATAATTATCACTGAATTCACTATTCCCCTTGTTTTACTTGGTTCTTTTTTCTCTCTTTTTTTTTTTTAAATTGTCTTCTGAAAAAGGTGAGGAGCTCAGAGAAATGAGCAAGCTCTTTCTTGTTTTGTATTTCCCTGGGTTTAACTACATGCATTCCTTCTTAGAGTTTTAAGAAAATATTAGCACTGTTTCCACTTAAGGATCTTCCATCTCTAACATTTTTATCATTTCTCCAAACCATTGGGCTAATGAAGCATGCAGTAAAATACAGTAAAAATTTTAGTTATATAAATGGTTTAGTATAATTCATTAATAGAAGATACTGTTCTAAATATTATCAAGTGCATCAACAGAAAGTTTAGACTCTCCATTAAAAGATGTTTTAGGGGAATATGGCTATTTCTATTTTTATATTGCTAGTATTTGCTGAATTTAATTACTGGTCTCTCTTGGCATTTCATTACCCTCTGAATGCTTTCTTTAAAAGCAACAAGGCAAGTTGTTTAACCTCAAATTGTATATACTCATTTTGGAACAAGAATTGTTTTGAGAGAGGGCAGCTCTCTTTTATTTGGGATCAAAAAAGGATTAAGGAATTATCTTGACTGTGAAAGAAATGGAGTTCAGGAAAGATTTACTTGAGGTCAGATGCATTTTCCTGTGCTTCAAGTAATGTTTTTTTATAGTGTTTGCTATGTAATTTACTGTTGTGTATATCCAGAACATTTGATATATACAATTTCAAATGTTAAGTACTGTATATAAAAATAAATTACAATCCAAACTAAGCTCTTTTATCTGCATATCTCTTTATTTCAACAAATTTTAGTTATCACTGCTAAGTTTTCATAGGGTAAGATTGATAGTTCCATATCATTGTTCTTTGAAAACAGATTTTTCTTTTAAACTTCATGTCCTCAAAATCAGTTGTTGGTCTTACCCACTATTTTTTTGCCAGCACGTTATACTGTGCTTGGCATGAAGAAAGGTGCTAAATATGTGTTGTGCAACTGAATGAATGATTAATAAATAAATAGTAAGATCCAGCCCTCATTTTTAGAAGCTCTTGAATGATAAACATTCTGATCTACTATTTTTTCATTAAAAACTTAGTTAAATCTATAGTGTGTTTGAGGATCATTTCTACAGAAAACTGTTGTGATTTAAGAGCATCTAGTTTGATTGTTTAAAATATTGAAAGGGAGTGTTTGGGGAGAGAGCGGGTAGAAATGAAACTGGTCAAGGGAGGCTCCCCTCCTGGCCTTTCATAGACCACTGGACTCAAGCTAGTGCCTTCGGATAGTCTGTTACTTATTTTGTGTTTCAGTGGGATGTATAGCAATTAGTAGTAGGAAATATTTGTGTTGCAGTGATTATATGATGTCCAGGTTCCGGCCCATGTTGTGGCTTCACCCCCATGTAGTTCCTGCCATTTTAAGTAAGCACTATGATTTCTAATTTTGCCTTTGAAATTTTATTTATTTTTATTTCACTAGGCCAAACCACAAAGTGTGCCTTTTCTCTTAAAATAAAGCGATGAGTAAGGTTAGCAGCAAGACATATATCTGCAATTAGTGGCAGATTATGCAACTTTCCACTAACTTGCATAGGAAGCTTTGTGGTTTGGCTTCCATATTTTCCCTAATTGACTTAGGAGATACATATATATATATGTGTGTGTGTGTGTGTATATATATATATATATATTTTAATTTTATTCTTTAAGGAAGAAATCTGTTTTCAAATAAAACAAAGAGTTTTTGCATTTTAATGGATGTGCAAACTTGTTTTTCTCACCTCCACTTCCGTGAATGTTTATTAAAAGTAATAACTGAAAACCAACTTTAAAAATAGGTACCATAGGTAAATTTAATAAAATCAAATTCAACAATTATAAATCAGTTGCTCTGTGCCCATCTTTGCAAATGAGTAAGTCCACAGGTAGTTGAGCCTGTGGGTGCTGAGGCAGAAGCAAGCACCAGTATTACAGAGACTCTCACAGTTTCATATACTAAAATTCCAAGGAAGCGTGGGTGTAGGAGGAGCAAGGCTTTCTCAGAGACTGGAGTAGTCAGGGAAGCTTTGGGGGAAGGTGTTTGAGTTTGGTCTGTCAAGATGGGTATGCCAGGCAGAGAGGTGGAACAGGGCATTTGGTGGAGGGACCGTCAGAGCAAGTGCAGCAAACACAAGTGTGTGTTCAGGAAACAGGCAGGATGTAGGCTGGCTGGACCCAAAAAGGTGGGAGTGGGGCAGGGATGAGAGACTAGAAATGAGACAAAGCCAGGATTGCAAGATTTTCCTTTTTTGTCTTAGGTTGAAGGTCAAAGCTAGTATTGGAGATGCTCTCATATACCTGTCAGGAGATTATTAATTAGATTAGAAAATATATAAGAAATAACTTCTTTCTAATACTCAAATTTTAAAATACAAGCAGAGGTCCACATTTCCTAGTTCAGTAACATTTTCAAGGTGCATGGTGATTGAAAAAGAGGAGAAAGGGGGAAAGTTTTGAGACTCTGAGAAAAGAGACTGCGCTCCACTGTGTTGCTAGAACAGTCATCAGCTTTCCCAGCCTTCAGGAATATCTCATGGTTACCTGCCATCCCCCAGTTTCTTTGCTCCTGGGCCTTCTAAATAGAAATTTTGGTGGAGGGATTTGGGAGCGGGAATGAGAATGGAAGTAGATGAGTAACAAATTCTGAGAATCCCACCAGGCCATTTAAATTTAAAACTAGAAAATTAACTTTAAGCTATGTTTCAGGCTTGCCTAGTTTTGGCAGGTAAGCCAAATGTAGACTGAAATTGTATTCCTGTATCTTTTTATAATATGCTGAATGATAAGAGATCTAAGTAAAACCTGCTCTCTCAGTTTTAATTCAATTCCTGTCTTCAGTTTGTACATCTAAGAAAAAGGCAGCCAGTTTTATGGGGTTTTGAGCTATAAAATCTTGACATTGGTTTTGTGTTCATGCCAATGCATGGTTAGAAAAAAATAATTCCCATTTTCTTCCGAACGCCAAGAAGATATCACTTTCTAGACTGTATGTCAGTGTTTGATATTTATTGGTTAAAACATCTATCCTAATTCTTCAGTTTCCTGGCTCTTCTAATTTTACAGGCAGGAGATTTTCCCTGATCCTTTGGTTAACATTAATTTTTCTTTGGCTTATATTTCAGAGGCCTAAGCTTAGTCCATTAGATAAATATTCAGGCAACTGCTTAAAATGAGCCCTGCATTATTTATTCTTCACATCTATTATTAAGAAAGGTGCAAGAATAAGTAAGAGGAGGAATCTTGTTTTGTCAGAATGTGAATCAACATGAATCTATGCAATCTTTCTACTCTGTGAGCAAGTGTTTTTGGAGTCAGCTATCCTCTTGCCATATACTTGGTGAAAGAGTGAAGTGACTCTCTGCCCATAGTGGGAGTCCGTATTTTTCAGGACTTAAGGGAAAAAAAAATGGGCTGACAGCCTTGAGCCTATGGATGGCATTACATGTGTGCCCCACCTAGTTTTTCTTTCTTGGCTTTTTTTTCTCCTGTAAGTATTTTACTGGGTTTAAAATAAAGTTCAGCCTAGAACCAAGGGCCCTGTGGGAACCTGCCTCATGATGTTTCTTTAAAATTAAGGTGTTTTTCTTTCTTTCTTTTTTTTTTTTAACTCAAAGGATTATAGATTTTATTTTCTGATACATTTTACTTTTCCTTAAGTTTCAGTAATTATTTTATCAGAAATAAATAATTCAGAGAAAAGCAGTTTAATCCAGAGGATTAGGATTCAGGATCAAGTTCCGGAAAGAGGAATTGGGAAGAGAAATGACTGTCTTGTACAGGAATTCTCATGATGCTTCACTCAGTCTAGGATGTGGTGTAAGATAAAGCAAACAGAGTCAGGTTAAAGGAAAATTAATCAACTTGAGGACAAATTTCATAGTATTCCCTTATGCTGTTTCAACTCTTTGTCCTTCTCTAAAGTGAGCGGAATCTTTTGGAAACACCATATTTGTATGTATGTGTATCCCTATAAAAACAATGAAATCATGAATTTAAACAAAATATACAGCATGCATGCTGATACTGAAAGAGGTATTGCAATGTCCTATGGTTTCTGAGGTTAGAGAGAAAAAGGGTGAGTTGTAAGTGAGATAGCTATTATTGTCAGGAAGGACAGCTGCTTATTGCAGCAATCAGAAAACATTTCAGGGGAAGTAAAACATTAATTACATATGTACTGATTCAGGATTTATTATTTGGTCCTGCTATATTGCAGTATCCCATTGAAAGACTTAGAAAAAAAAGCATTCCCTAAGCAAATTGGTAGTAAATTTGAATTGATATATCCAGTATGCAGAAGCATTCTCATATTATCCATAAATTGCCTAAGATCCATTGACAGCATTTGGTTTTCTTTTTTTACTATCAATAATTCTCCAGTTTTCTAGGTTGAAATGCTGAAATGCTTTTCTAAGAATTTGAAAGTAATAAAGCAAATTTACTAATGCACACTTTACTCTTAGTTGTACCTATATTACATCCATTCAATTGGGATTGAATAGCCTGTCTGCCACCCCCTCTTGCCTCCCCACTTTTTCCCTCTTGCTAGGGACTTCAGAATATTAAAAATGTGGTTTATGTAATCAGTATACAAAATAGATTTTTATCTTTAGAATATAAACTAAAGATTGTTTCCAATGTTTCTTGTAAGAACATCTAAGCAAGGTGTTACAAATCTCGCTAGTGATCATTTCAAGGAGAGAAGTTAGGAGCCACAGTTTATGGAAGCCACGTTATGTGACGTATCTTAACCAAAACATTTAGAATATCCTCTGGAAGACTGTGATATTGTACCAAATAGGAAAAATGTTATCTGATCTTTAATTCAAGTATTCCTCTCACTAATCCATTGGCAAAGACTTTTACTACTTCAACCATAGTAGTTCCTGGGCTCATCACTCTCACCCAGAGTTCTCAATTATTTCATATCAGGGGCCACATAATTTATTCCCTCTGCCCTTATTAACTTCCTGTGTCAGCACGTCCAACATGATGCAACTAAATTAAACTTCCTTGCACACTGACTCTTCTGCATCAGTTCTTGGTTTTTGATGCCATGTATTTTAAGTAAAAACTTACAGGCTTTGGAGCCAGACAGGTCTGTGCTTGGATCCAAGCTCTGCTGTTTCATAGGCTGCAAGACCCTGGGCAAGTTACTTAGCCTTTCTGAGCCCTAGTTTTCCCTTTCCAGTGTGGTGCTGATAGCTTTCTCTCTTGCAGAGAATCTGTGAGGATTAAATGATATCCCATATGTAAAGTGCTTGGCCTCAATAACTAGCAGTTATATCCTTTTCTAAAATGTTTTCATGTTGGTGACCCTATTTCCCCCATATTAAAACAAAATTTGATTAATTCTTCTTCCCCCTGAACATTCTGTTTCATGAACCACATTCTCCTCTCTAGGCAATGTGTGCTGGTATGTATCAAAAGTAACTTGAATGTTCTCACTGCTGTACATAATGCTTATGCATCCCTTTTTAACTAAAACAACTTTTCACTCCTTCACCTTTCTTTAAAACCCAGGCTTGAATCCTCTCCCAAGCTACTGTTACTTGGAAAATTTTCTTGAATTTGAGCCAACATTGGTACCCTTAAAAAAGTCATGTTTTGATGTGCTATATGTTTTCAAGTTATTTTCTTCCACGCAAGTTCCTCTTGCCTCCTGCCTTTGACATCTGCTTCCATTCTTCCACTAATCCTGAGAACTTCCTCACTTTGATTTTCCATATAACTCCTTCTCCCCTGGTTTACACAGAAAAGGGTGTACATCGGAGTGCCTGTCAAAATCTCTTCAGTGCTAAGCTGGTCTCTCAGGTAGAGTGTGAGAAGAGGGCTTACAGGGGAGTTGTAGCCCCAGCGTGGGTTTCTTAGAGCAGAAAGATGTGTCAGCTCCTGGGATCACCCCTGTCAAGGAGAAATTGGTTCTCCCAAAAAGCAGTCTTGTTCAGAAAAAAAATGTCTTCTATAGAATAGGCAACAGGGAAATGACTCTGGTTAAATTGCCATGTTGTCTTCTGAAGAGGTAACAATTTTCTTGAAAATAATTGTCTTGAAACCTAGCATCCTGGATTTCATTCTTCCTTTTCTGTGCTTTGTGACTTGGCCCAGAGGAGGAGATAAATGTGTCCCAGTAGCTCATATATTCTTTAGAAGGAGGGATGTTAAATAGAAGATTATTAATACTTGTGAGGCTGGCTAGATTTAAAATAATTTCATTAATATAGATTTGTCTCTGATGACTGCTGTGCATTGCACAATCTCCATATTCAGATTCAGCCAGTGTCTATTGACTGCCAACTCTGGAGCCAGATATGGTGCTATTTTTTATGTCTATACAATTGCCCTATGACAGAGAAATTATCATCTTCAATAGTCAGTGAGGAAACGGAGGCTTGGAGAGGTTAAATACCTTGTAACTGTGACCACATGGCTATTAAATGATCCTCTTACTTTGAATCTAGAAACTCTTCTTTTTACTGTGCTATTTTGCTTTATTTTAGGTATCCATTTTCAATTGGAGAAAAGCTCCAATTGAGTTAATTACAGAGGATATAAAAAAAGAATTCAAATTAGTAATATCATTATCTCTCTGTTTCTAGTTTGTGCAAAGCAGGTAACTGATGAAGTGTCTTCCACTCGAGATTCAAGCCTTACTAACACAGCAGTGCAAAGCAAGTTAGTGTCTTCCTTTCAGCAACACACCAAAAAGGCTCTTAAACAGGTAAGATCACATCAGTAAGGATTTGTCCTCTATCCTTCTGTTTTGCTGATCAAGTATAATAAATAAGAACCTAGAAATCAGAAAACAATAGAGGTATTTCCTGGATGAAGCCACTTTTGCTGTATAAAATGAATAGTTTTAATATATAGTAAAATCTAGGGAGAGGCAAGGCTGTAGACTTTGATGTATCATTTAAGAGGGGAAAATGTGCTTGGAAACATGTTGGAATTTGTATTGTTTGTTTTTTATTTATAGTAAATAAATTGGGCTCATAAATGTATTACATATTTTGAAAATAGTAACTTCTCTATTCATGGTCCCATTGTGTTTATCTGATGGTTATTGTAAAAAATGCAGCGATATTTCTCTCATTAGTGATAAGCATTAAATTACAAATGAGAAAAAAATAACAGTCATGACATATTTAGAATATCCATCAGTGAGTGTTGTTGGTTGCTGATTGGCAGTTAACTTTGCAGTGCTACCCAGATTTTACCTAAGAAGTTTTGTTGTGTATGACCTTGCGTTGAGACGGTGGTGGTAGATAATGATCATGAGGATGGGCTGTGGGCTCTAACATAACTCTGATTTGAATCTTACTATTCACTGTGTGACACTGGGTGAACCAGTTCTTCTCTCTGAATTTCACATTCCTTCTCTATAAGGTGTGGATAATAATAGTACCTTGAACATGAGATTGATCTGAGTAGTCAGCGATGTGAAACGTTTAAAGCACATGGTAGAGTGAGTGCTGGCCCATAATAATCACTTAGTAAATGTTAGCTACTGCTGGTACCCTAGCAAAGGCTGAATTGCTCCGGGGAGGAAAAGGGGGCAATGCTAAGGCCGGGTGGGGACATTGTATGATTGTCATACTAATAGAGGCAGCAAACAGAAGGCTCACATATTTAACCTTGAATTCATAGCTTTCCCCTGGGAACAGCTTTCCTCTTGCATTCTTTATTTTGATCCTTCTATAACTGGTCCCGTCCAACTCACCTCACTACCTTAGAGGTACATAATAGTGATAGATTTATAACAAGGAAAAGTGAAGCCATGTTTTCTAAAATAAAATTAATAATTAAAAAAAAAGTGCCAACAACTTCTACAGCTTCTTAATATTCCCATCCAGTTTCTTAGACTCAGAATGCCTTTATCTATCTTCTCCTCCACTCCAGACAGGGGAACTTAGGAAAGAAATTTAACATTTCAGACTGAATTATATTCATTTTTTATTCTAGGTTGGCTCTTGGGCTTGTAGCATTTCCATTCAATGATTTTGTATTTAAAGTGATAACAGTATTTCATTCTACATAGGTCAGATAAATAATCTTTGGTGAACTTGACATTTATATCATTGATTTTGTGAAATGCTTTAGACTACAAAGAAGAAAAACTGAATTCAGCATTTAGATCTCTTCTTAATTGATGAAATAAAGGATGGATGAGTTAGGGAAGCCTGAGCAAAGGCTTATTCAGGCAGCAAATAGGATGCACGTAATAAAATACTTACCAGGATAGAATGAAAGATATGAAACTGGACACTTGTAGCTGTGGCATTCAAGAAATACAAGTGTGATCCTGAATGAACCTTGTGACAGCACTGATTAAAAAAGGGAACTCTATGAAATCTTCCTGAATATGAATGCAAAGATAGTGATTCACATCTCTGTGCTGTTATGTCCCATTACTTTTTACTTTCTCATTTTGGTTTTATTTCATCTGAACATATTTAAACAATTACTGAAACATTACACAACTGTGAGTTACTGTTTTCTTGTTTGTTTGTGAGGCATGTCTTCATGGGAAGTGCCACTTGTTTACTTAGGATCTAAGCCTTGTTTTAATAAATCCATTACTTCTTGTAAGCTTCTTAATGTCCTGAAAGAGTTATTTATTCATTTCTCAAAACATCCTACTTTAGTTAGTAGGAGAACATGGCTCAATTTGTAGCAGATATGCTAATGTTTGATTAATAACCAAATTCTTATTAGAAATACATTTAACAGAAAAGCTTTTCTTGCAGAATTTAGTCCAGATTCCCTGTAATTGCTGAATTTCTTAAAACAGCATTTCAGAAAATTGACTGAACATATGGCATTTTAAATTGTAGCAACCTCAGCAAATCTGTAGCTTTCTTTGGTTCTTTTGGATGGTTGAATGACTATGACCATGCAGAAAATTCATTGTAAATGTATTATGTACATATACGTAAATCCCCATATATGTGTTCTGTGTTTGTGAATATATGTTTTGGGTGTATGTATATATGTGCAAATAATAATCTTATGGACCTGTAGGTCTAGGCCAGCTGGATGACCCTCATAATAATTCTATTAGCTGATATTTACATTTTCTGAATTCTGGACACTGTGCTATGCAGTTTACATGTACTATGCCATTTACTTCTCCTATGAGTCCTTTGAAGTCATACTGTCTCCACATTTCAAATGAAGAAACTAATGCCCAGAGAGGTTTAAATAACTTGCCCAGGGTCAACCAGCAAGTAAATCTTTGATATGACTTTTGGATTCAGAATTACAGTTTCAGATTCTGCCTCTTTACCTAATACAGTACCACCTTTTAGCATTAGGGTATATAATAAGATAGATTGCTGACACTCTCTAAGGAAATTCAGATCCTTGAGTACTTGCATTGCATAAGGAAAGCAGTATAGCATAGTTATTAAGAATACTGTTTCTGAACACAGACTGCTTACATTCAGTACCACCAGTACACATTAATGTTACGCACGCAAATATTTTAACCATTATTATTTTATCAGAAATATATTCAGAGTCAGTAGGACTTCACAGTGGTGCTGATTGCAGTGTAATTATAGGCTGGGCAATATGGAGGCGGTAATACCCCTTGGCTGCTGACATAAGAGTATTTGAATTGCTCACAATATTTGGGTCCCTTTTACTTTCTGATCATCAAAATGTTAATATCATATGTTATACATAATTTCATGAATAATATATTGTTATTTCAGGGTTTTTTGGTACACGTTAAACATATTCAGAAGCCTCTGGAGAGTAGCAGATTGCTGATTATTACCTTGTTGCCTGTCTTCTTTCTGTCTTATTTTAGTTGTAAATGATCCCAAAAGGTATGAAAGGATGAGATTCTGAATTTTGAAGAAGGATAATTAAGAAAGATGCAATTTTGGAAGTTTTTAAAGAGCAGAGAAAAATGAGAGATTAAAGAAGGGTGAATTCTGTTATGATGGGAAATATCATGGTGGTAAAACTTAACCTTTCTGGGTCATTTCTCTTGGTTTATTTGACTTCCTTCATTATTTAGGGTGGTAGAATTTATTTATAAAGTTGCACATTCTTGCACATTCTTTTCTCTCTTGATACTGCAAAGCAAATGTATTCTTGCCATTTTGCTTTAACCTTGATGTTTGACCAATACTGTGGAATTCCAAAGACTATGTTGCATGATAGCTGTCTATGAACACAAGTGTTGACATTTAGCAGACTAGCAACAATGTGAGTTGTTGGTGCCTGGCACGGCCAGCTGTTTCCTATGTGTGCATTTCTAATTATTTAAGTTTTAGCATTCACAGCATGGGATATTTTCAAATTTTCAGTAAGGGCTTATTGCATTCTATGCATTCTTAAGTTACAGCCTTGGTGCTATTTCTCTATTAAAATAAAGCAGGCATTACTTGTTTATGCAAATTCCAGGTTAGCACAAAAGCCTCTGATTTTAAATTCGATTTGATTTTTCCGCAAGGGTAGAAATGAGAACTATTTTGTATTTTTAGAGTTATCTGACAGGCTTTCTGTTTAAAAAAAGAAAATGTTTATCTAGAGATTCTTCTTTTTTTTTCGAAGAGAATATTGCAGTACATCTCTAGAGAAAAGCATGCTCTGTCAGCCTCTTCTGATTTCTTCCTTTTCACCAAAATGGATGTATGATATGATCTAAAGTTTTCCTTACCTGTTTTAGTTCTGTTATACTTGTTTCTTTTATAAAATATGTTTATTTCCAGTTTTGAGGTTGTAAATTTCTTTCATACTGAACAGAACCTGGATGTATTAAACTTGGCGTTTTGGTTTCCCAGCTGCTAAAATGAATACCACACAATGGGTTGGCTTAAACAACAGGAATTTGTTAGCTCACAGTTTTGAGGCTAGGAGAATCAAAAATTGAGACTCCAGCAAGTTGATGCTTTCTCCCCAAAACTGTGGCATTTCGGGGCTGGCTGCCAGCAATCCTTGGTCCTTGGCTTTTCTGTCATGTGGCAATGCATGGCAACATCTTCTCCTTTCTCTTCCAGTTCCATGGACTGCCAACTTCTTGATGCTCCCTGTAACTTCTCTTTCCATATCCGATTTCCTTTGCTTATAAGGATTGGGTCTTTTGGATTAAGGCCCACCCTCATTCAGTCTGGACACACTTTAACTGATAACATCCTCAAAGGCCTATTCAAGACCAGAGGTTGGGACCTGAACATGCCTCTTTGTGGGGGACATGATTCAGTCCCCAACACTTTTGCATCTGATTGCTCTCCTTACAAATGCCGTAGATATTGAAATTGTACTCTGTGTGGCATGGGCCCAACATGTTAGACATATGGCCAGCTCGAAGATACATTCCTTCATAGTAGATAGCACTTCTGCTTGCCATCTGCTTGCTTATTTAGATTTGTTACTGCTTCTTTCTGGGTTTGAACTTACAGAATTCAAAGTTGTTCGGTAAAGGCTTTCATTGGTATTCCAAAGTGAAGTTTAAGCCGGAGGCATTTGGAGGTGACTCATTGATATCATCCTCCCAAAATCAATCTGAAGTAAAATAGTAGGACTTTAATGTTGATGTCAGCATGAAGCCATGTTATAAACTAATCAACAGGGCAATGACTAATTACTTGAGCCTCTTGGTGTGGAATAGAAAAAGGTGCCCCCCCCCACAGTTTCACAGCAAAAATGAACACCTCCGCTTTCAAAGTGGAGGGCACCGCTTACATAGCCATCTGGGGTGGCCCTCCTAATCCTATGCATCCATTATATGAATTTATCTTTTCCAGACTGTGGGATACCCAAGTTTAGAAGCCTCTCCATTAAGGCCTTTGAACTACCCAGTCATGTACCTATAGAAAAATAACAGCAGTTGGGTGTTAGCATTTCCCACCCTACCCCCCACCAAAGGCATTATGATTATGATTATGGTTAGGACAACTTTTCTTTTTTCTTCTCTTTCTTCCCTCTCAACCCCAACCCTGGTGAACTAGGGGAAAAAAAAAAAAAAAACGGAGTAGATAAAGGAAAAGTAAAATCAGGAATTTGCTCATCAGTGACATTTTTGACTCACGGCATGACTGTGGCTTGGGAAGAGGAGAATGGAAGCTTTGATTAGGGGAAAGATGAATGCTTCGATTTTTATTTAACCTTGAATTTTCAAACCTGAAAATGATACTGTAGAAATACTTGAAACAAACTATGTATTCTATAAGAAATATTGTCCAGTAGTGGGAAAGGGAAATTGGATTGAACATGTGTGAATGTAATTTTAGAAGAATAAAGCTGTTTGTTCATGCCGATTTCTGCCTCTTTTATAAACCAATTATCTGCATTAAAAAGAGATAGGTGAGAGCTTTGCTATTTTTTTAATAAACTTATTTTTGAAGGTTTTAATTTTTGCTTGGTAAATATTTAATGAGCACTTAATATATGACAATACTCTTCTAAGCACATAGGGATATATCAGTGAACAATGAACACATATCCCTGTCTTTCACAGAACCTAAGTTTGAGGATGGCGGAGGGGAGATAGTGACATAATGCAGCATAATAGAAGGTAGTAAATGCCATGGTATTAAAAAAATAAAACCAGGTGGGGTGGGGCATCTGGAGATATATGGTGGGAAAAGTAGCATATGAACAAAAACTTGAAGTATAAGAGGGGATGAGCTATTCAGATATCTGAGGGAAACAGCTAGAGGGAAATAGGCGGAGGGAGCACCTAATGCAAAGGTTCTGTAGCAAACATGTACCTAGCGTGTTAAAGAAAGGGATATCTCCGAATGCTCAGGCTATGAAGAAACTTGTCCATGATGTAGGATGTGATGCATTTCATGCAGTGGAGTCTTTTAAATAATTCCTAAATAAATGAATACAGGCAAACAGCAGTTGTTTGTTGGAAGACCCCCTGTGCTTTCTCCTTGCTGGGCCACTTCATATCCTTGGTGCAGAAATGCTGATGTGGTGACTTCAGGCTAACAGGGAAAGGACTAGGGCAGTAGGGTGGCCTTTGCATTGAACCTAAGTCCCTGCTCCTAATAAACCTTTAGCAAGAGTTTTGGGAATTTTTCTCCATCTCTGTCCCTTTCCTTGTCCTTTTTTCCAGCCACACTGGCCGCCTTTTTATTCCTTGAATCACCAAAGAGCCTTCCTTCTAGAAGCCTTGGACCTATTTCCTTCACGGGCTAGGGACTCTGCCACCTTCACATGACTGAGTTCTTGTCACTGAGGTCTTATCTCAATTGTCGCCTCCTTAGTGAGGCCTTTTCTGACCTCTCAATCTAAGTTGGTTCTTCCCTGTCCCAGTTACTCTGCCTCAACATGCCGGTTTAGTTTTTTCTGAGCACTTGTCTGCATGTGAAATTATCATGTTTATTTTATGTTTCTTTGTCAGTTCCTCACTATAATGTAAGATAATTAAAACAAAAACCTTGCTGTGTTCACTGCTCAGCATCAGCAGCACTTCTGTCTGCAGCAGAGTAAGTCTTTAAAAACCTGCCTTCATTGCAGAACTGGATGAATTATTTAAATACAAAAAATAGCATTTATTATTTACTATGTGCCATAAACTGTGCGGAGTACTGTTCTGTGGATTTCCTATGGGACACATCTTACCAACATAATTGCCCCAGTTTTACAGGCTCAGATCAAATCATTTACCCAACATTACCTAACTAGAAGTTACTTAAGTCTTTCTCTGACTCTACAACCTCATCCTTAACCATTGCACCACGTGGCCATTGAGGCAGCTCTGCAGGAGGCTCGTTAGAGGAGGGAAATTTTAATACCTACATTGGGCAGTGGTCAGATTCAAGGGGGCAGGGCAGAGGGGGAAAATGGGGAATGATGTTTAGCAGACATCCAAGTTGGTCCCATTAGGGTAAATTTGGCCCGAAGTCACGTTTGTTTCATCTGGCACATTGTTTAAAAACAGGAAAATTCACCTAACAATCCAGACTTGTAGTTGAGTAGCAGCTGCCCCCTCAGAGGGGGTATATGCTTTCACCCCTTACTGCGTTCTCCCCCACTGCTGTGGTCTCAGCCCAGCAGCCTGGCCCCGTGAAGGGCTGGCTCTCCTTACACATAGGATGCGCATGCACGCCCTACCTCGGAGGACCACGCATCAACACCTGCCTACCTTGTGGCCATGAAAAATGCCGGCGTGTCTCTTGCTTGGAGGCAGCCCTGACTGTCCCAGGCTTTGCAACTGAGTCAGCACTGATTTTCCTCCCTTCACGAGTGTTCTTCTCTGCTTGGAGGCTGTCCCCACGTCCAGAGTCAGAGTCTACTTTCTGGAAAGTGAATTAGAATCTTCAAGGCAGCTACAGATTTTGCCTAAAATGACTGTGAATCTGAGATATGCATTCAAGATGCCTCTTGAACCATTCTAACAATTGTTATTCTTTAAAGTTTAATTAATAGCCTGTTGCTTTACTACTGTGAATAGTGTCAGAATAAACAAACACTTCTCCATTTTTATTTGCCCCAAGAAAATTCATTTGGGGTCAAATATACTACTTCTTTTACAGAAGTAAAAAAAAAAAAAGTATTTTTTTAATACACTTAAAAAAGTATTTTTCCTATAGGGTAGGAATTTAGTGTTGGTGATCTATAGGCACACGGTGTTGTGTTTCAGTACTTTTAGAAATACTGTATTAAAAGTTGTTCAAATTTTCTAAGTGAGTAGGAAATATGTACTCAGAAAATTTCATTGAAATAGGATCAGTATTGATTAGGATTCCTGTATTCCTGCATTGGCTCCATCTTGATCCTTTAAAATTCAAAATAGTTATGTGTTTTTATTGGTTTTATTCTTACATTATTTCTGTCATGCTTTTCTTTCTCTCTGACTACTGATTTTTTTTTTTCTGACTTTTGCATTAATGCAGGTTCTCTCAGCTCTGGAATTTGAGGTCAAAATTTCTGTTACTCTAATTGTTGATTACTGTAGTTGCTCCAAAAAGGCATGCTTTTTGATTCCAGCTTCTAGGTCTCTAGTTTGTTTCATCTTTTTTTCTTAACCAACATTTTCTAAAATATCCCCCCCATAACACCCATAAAATGAAGATTAAAAAATGCCTAGTTGGATTGCCAGGCAAAGTTGTTGAAGTCTGTGGTATACAGGCTCCTAAAATTTGATTAGCTTTTGTACAGGTTTTATTATTTTGTGAAGTCCTGTATAGTGGGCAGAGATGGACTTAATTGTAATTTAAGGTGATATATTACCATATTCTATTTATTACTGGATTGATAGGTTACTGTCTACAAAGTGCTTTGAGTTCTTACCCAGGATAGAGAGATTTTTGCAATTATGTACATACATGGCATAGAAAGAGTAAATGTCTTAAATATTTTATAGCACACAAGCTCTCATTAAATACGTTATTGACTATAGGCTAAAGGTGAGGAGGATGATGTCTTATTCATCTTTGTATTTCCCGCCCCACCCCCAGTGCTTGGTACTTCCTAAAAGCTCAATAAATGTAAAAATGGAAAGGGCAATGTCCTGTGTTATGATTAGCAACAGAATCATTTGTAATAGATTTCCCAAGCCATTTACTTTCACATCTGGATTCAGATCTCATCTGAATGTGCCATTACTCACTTAAACAGTGTTCAGTTTTTCTCTTGTGTAATTATTTGATTTGCTAAATCTTTTGATCAACAAGTTGGACATTCATCTAATACCCTTTCCAAATAAAGTGACATTGTTCCTGACAGCAAGGGAATATACAGTCAATGCAGTATTTCAGGAGATTCTGACAACTACCGGTCGAAGAACATTAATCAAGTAACTGAGATGTTGTAAAATTGATAGAAATTACACAGACACCAGGAATAAAAAAGGTTTGAAACTGTTGCCAGCCTTTTAACCTTTGGAGGAGTTTTCTCATTCCTGTGACTGTGAATTTAATGGGTCTTCTGTTTCGTGTGCTTAAGACCTTTTTTATTATAGGTAATTTTCTGCATAAAGCGATCAGCTAGATAAGCTGTATTTCAAAACTTTTAAATGCCTTTTATTACATGATCATCACCGTAGTTGATTAATTTACAAAACACAAAGCACTCCCATTTGGAGAGATTTATTCTCATCTCAGTGTTTTCCTGGATTTTCCAGAACGCTGTTATGTTCGTGTTCTGAAGGTTAATGCCCAAAGTCAAGCAGACAGAAGGCAAGAGCTGCAAGGTTTCCAAGATTAGGACTGATTCCCTTCACAGAAATAAATGATTCCTGCCATGTTCAGTGATTTTGTGCAGTGCTCCCCACGGCTGAGTGAGTGCATCAATACTGTAGCCCTTACCTGCCATACATACTGATGACACTCGGTGTTAACTTGATTGACGGAGCAGTGCACGGGAGAGGACGCACCTGCAAGAGAAGTGCAGACACATATATTTTTATCCCAGCTTCGAAACATTTATTTTACATTTATTTTACTTGGGAGTCATAGTTTCAAATGCCACGGGCTCTCAAGCCATATTGCCAAGGTATAACAAACTGTTAAGTCCTGCTTTGTTGTCAGAATTGTACTGAAAATGGTCTCAGGTTTACACCCTTTGTCAATGATTTTATGCCTTGGAGGGAAAATGATATGCAGGTGCCTATTAAGGATCCTGACAATTTAGTGGCTCTGTGGAATTTAAGTCTATTAAGAGATGCTGTCTAAGGATGGGCAAATGGTTCATTTGATTCAATTATAAGAAATCATTTTGGTTGCATTTGTATGCTATATTTTCATTATGTTTTGTAGGCTTTGAGGCAGCAGCAGAAAAGAAGAAATGGAGTCTCAATGATGGTAAACAAGACTGTCCCTCGTGTTGTTTTGACACCATTAAAGGTGTCTGATGAGCAGTCGGATTCACCTTCAGGTAAAGAGCTACAATACTGGATGGGTGCTTGGCGAGCGTTCTTCCCGGTGGAGACTGCCTCCCTGAGAGAGATGTCATGATTTTTTCTGAAACTGAATACTATTTCCACTTGAGGTTTGGGTTAATTCTTTTATACCTTTGACTATTTCAGTGATTCAAAAATATAGGGTATTTCCCCCTTAAAAAAAAAAAGGTAGCAGCTGGCTCCTCATCAAATGACTTCATTTGCTAATGTCAGTAAGTGGAAGAAAATGGGTGGTAAGGCTAGGAGGATTTTGTTGATGTTGCTTTTGCTTTTGTTTGAATGTTGAACTTCAGTGGTGGACCACATGCTGATGTGTAAAGTCATCACAAGCAGTTCTGTGAGTGTGAATTTGTTTTTCAGTACTCTGTTGCAAAATCAGGAATCCTTTATTAGTTTTTGTGTCTGCCAGCATTCTTCTCACCTCGGTGCAGCCCTGACCTTTTCTCCTAATTTACCTTCCGTCACGTTATCACCCAGGTACCACTCTATTTATTATAGACTGATGCGTGCTTTCTCCTCATACTTCAACAGAAGTTATTTAAAAAGATAGGATCTCCCCTTCTCCTTAAGCCTCCCTTCTTTTTTTTTTTTCCTGTCTTGTTTCTGTTCCATCACTATGTAGTACAGTATTGTTAAGGCTTATTCGTGTGTGTGTGTGTGTGTGTGTGTGTGTGTGTTTTCCTCAAGCTCTGACTCGCTCTCTTAACAGCTATCAGATCAGTGAATGTATTTTTTTGTCTTCACTATTAGGCCATCTGTTCTTGCTTTTTGTTCCATTTGATTGATTTATTAGGCTTTTCTCTTTTTATCCAATAGGGGAATCAGATTGTGGCCCAAGGGAGTGTATTCACTCTTAGAAAAGGAGATTTTTATCTATGGTTTATAAAACAATTTTAGATTTTTCTTTTTCAGGACAGCAAAAGGAAGATAATGACATAATAACTGTTTTCTTTTTTAGGATCTGAATCTAAAAATGGTGAAGCAGACAGTTCAGATAAAGAAATGAAACATGGGCAAAAGTCTCCCACTGGGAAACAAACAAGTCAGCACTTAAAACGATTAAAAAAGTCTGGTTTAGGTGAGTGTTCAGTAGACTATGACATTTTGCATTTCGGAGATTTGTATCTTTTCAGATGAAATTATTGAAAATTCTCAGAAGATTTTTAAAAATGTTTAAACAAGGGACTTTAAAAAGCCTTCCAATTTACCTTAAAATAAAATAGGATGTTAAGTAAGGAAAACCTATAGTTACAATTAAATGATCTTAAGCTTATTACTAAAATTGTTTACTAAAGTGTTGTTACAGGATGATGCAGAGGTTAATGATGAGAGATTTAAAATGATACGTGTTTCCAAATAATTACCTGCCAACTCATGATTCTTTTTAATGTGCAGTGTCTTATTGCATTTTTACTTTAATGGAATACATTGTATTGTGGAGAAAACTCAACTTTTTATGAAGATTTCATTGAATAGGAAGTCACATCCTGCTGCAGTAAAATTGTTTTACCTTGCTTTTTGTCTGCTCTGCTTGAAATAGTCAGTCGTGCCTGTCTGAAAAATAGAGTAAAATTGCTGAGAAGTGTTTGAGGCACAGTTCATGGATCTTGCAAGTCAGCACCAGGTTTTCTTCTGAAGATTTCCTTCCTGCTAACTTTTCGTATAGACCCAACAGCAGCATTTAGGGAAAAGGGAGTATGAGAGTTAAAAAGACAATCCTGAATGTTCCCCGTCCTGAACATTATAGTTCTAGATTGTCCCTGCCTTGTTGAATGACCTGGGCCTAATGGCTTCATTTTTCTTTCTTAGTTATTTCACCTGCTTAAAGGGGTAATGGTAATGAACTGGAGCATTGCAACATTTTGTAAAATGATTTGTAGAAACTACAAATTTATGGACCTCAACTTTATTACCGGTTCTGCTACTTACTTTTTTTGCAACCTAGGAGAGTTCATATTGGGAGAGTTTATCTGTTTGTAAAATTCAAGCATTATTTTCACCCATTTATTTTTTCATTGTAGCTTTATTGATTGCTGATTATATACCAGGCATTATACTAAATCTGAGAACCTAACTTTTAATGAAAAGCCTGTAATGGCATTTTTAAATACTTAGATAAAAGAATATGGGAAAATGGAATTTGTTTAGTTTTAATTTCTTTAAACAGAGCATAATTATCTGTTTTGCATTATTTCCAAGTTCAAATGATTTTGTAGTTATTGTCTAGCCCAAAGTGTATTTATTGATGTATAACCACATATATACATTGATGTATTTATTCCAATCCTTTCAATGTTGTAAAGACTTCAATATGAGCAGCTTCTGACAAAGAAATATATAATGGGAGAATAATATATAAAGAATGTACTAACAAAACACTCCACACAACTACCACATTATGACACCCTAAGAATTTGAAGGTCAGGAACCATCAGTTAAAACAGTCTGCTGTCAGCTTCAGTTAAGTCAATGCCGTGTTAACAAGTATAAGATATTACAGGCCCAGAGGCCTCCTCACTTTTTTACTTCACCATCGTCGGGACTAGAAGTGAACAAGGGGGTGTTTTAAGGTATCAGGATCCTCCCAGGAGTTCCGATCATTAGTCAGGGCCTCCTGTATTTTAATTACTATTACCTGGAAGTCCGTGTTCAAGTAAGTGTTGAATCAGAAATTTTATTTATTTTTTTTTACCTTGATAGTCAGCTAAAAGATATAAAGCCTGATTTATAAGCCTATTTTTATTAAATCCTGTATGCCTTAAAACAATTTATATGTTATATGTTAAAAATTGTACTGTCTTAGGTATTTCAGCTTTTTTGGCAAATCTTAAAAGGTGATAGAGGAGACCACCATGTTCTTTCCAACCTGCTTAGTTTTAGAATACAAAAGAGTAGAAATAAGGAAGCTACTTTAATGGAGGATTGGAGAACTGAAATCATATTTACTGTCCATGTATAATGCCAATATAAGTACTTTGACATAAATTGTTTCATTTAATCTTTTCTTCAGTTGTGTACAGTAGAATGCTTTCCATTTTACAGATGATGGAACTGAGGCCCAGAAGGGTTAAGGAGGTTGCATGCAAATGGCATAGCTAAGACACAAGCCAAGGCATATCTAGCTCCAAAGTCTAAACAGTTAACCCTGGATATGACCTGAATGTCAGATCATCCATTGTGTATTTTAGACCCATAGAGGAACCAGTGGGAAGCTATACCTAGCACTGTGTGGCATAATGAGTCCACCAAAGGTGTTAGAATGCAGGTACATGGTTACACGTAGGAGAGCTAACAACTAGATTTCCTCACTGATCCTTCACAAGTCAAACTTGTGAGGAGGAAGAAAATAGGATTTAAAATAAGTCAATGCAGAAATCAGTCCAAAATAAACAGAAGGTGATTACTGGGAAGGAACTGTGTGACTGACTACCCCAGCAGCATGGAAAGGCTTATTTTGAGCAAATGAAGTCAGTATTACTTTTTAAACCTCTCCAACATATGCCCAGCATTATAAAATGAAAGGAAGAGTCTTAAAAGTAACCATCCCCAGATAAAACCCACATCTCTTTTGGAAAGTAATGTCTTTGATATTCTATGACCTTATGCACCTAAGCATATGGAGCAAAAGATTCTATATGCTGTGAAACATTTTAGAATCTGGGTAATATTTAGTACTTTGCAAGGCATATCCATGTACGTTTTTCTCTCCCCTTTTTGCCATTGGATTGTAACTCCTCGGAACAGGGACCTTCATCTTTTTAGTCCTCACAACCCTCATTATATCTCCTCCTGTTCCGTCTGTGCTGAATAATTTTTCAAATGAATTACGTGTAGGTAACTGAATGAGGTGAGAAGTTTGGATGTATGAGGCATCCTGTTGGTTCCAGCATAGTTGTGTTCTTCCTTGTATCTCCTCGAATGAAAACAATCCTGTGCTTGGGGAAGCTCATTCTTTGTGCCCCAGGGTATGGCTGCAGAACCAATGCGGAGAGAAAAATGAGCCCACCCCACACCTCTTAGCCAGCTGGACGGGGACAGTGAATTCTGGGCATCAGTGTGATGGTCAGTTGCCCTTATGTGTTTTTTACCACCTGATTCAGGAATTGAATTTATGTAGTTTTGGAAATTTGGTTCTGACTTTCCTTGCCTTCTCTATGTAGGGGTAGCTGCAGGTAAGTCCTACCTGTTGGGATCATGCTGAATGAAAACAAAGGACGTGTCTGCTCTAATTTATATTGGTAATGCTGAAACCAAATCCAGTAAAAATCAGACTTCATGGTTTCATGTAACTTTTCATTTTCCTTGTGAGATTTCCCTAACAGGATACAAAATGCTTCTAAGAGTCCCCTAAGAGCTTCCTCTTGCCCTCTGATAATTACTGAGTTTGTCAAATTGCAGGATATTCACCCTGTTTAAGGTATATGATTTACCTGGATCCTGGAGCCTAATGAGTGCAGCCCGGCACACGAAGGGCCCAGTGTGTCTCCCTGAGGAGGCTGCAGGTAACGGGCACAGCAGACTCCTTAAGCTCTTTCATACGCACCTTCCCCGGAGAGGGTTAGGATCACACAAGACAAACATGAGCTAAAACATCCCCCAGTCATCCTAGTTCTGATGGTGGTAATCTTGAAATTCTTATAAGAAATGCTTCATTCCTCATGGAAACCCACTACTTCTTAATGTAAATATTTTCTTTCAATCTAGATAGTTTTGAATCCAGATAGTATTTCTATGGTGATGTTTTTGTAAAGCAAAAACAAACAATGAAACCTTGTCGCTTCTTTTTCCATTTCTAAATCATGCATGATAGAAAATGCTATTCTGGTATACATAAAAACAAATACTAAAGATGTCCACAAGGGCTCTTTCATTGTCATAGGTCTTGAAAATTATTATAATAGCAAATATAAAGCTACCAAATAACCAGTCAGTACACACCACATCTGGTGAGAATAGGGTAGGTGCCCTCTGCCAGTGAGGTGTTTAGTGCGTGTTTTTCTTGCCTGGTTGGTGTTTTAATGCCCACTCTTTTTGTGTTTCCAGAGGATGGAATACATGTAAAACCTTCCCTGTGAAGTTTTCTGATGGAACCCTAGTACATTATTGTTGCACCATAGTACATTATTATCATGCTCAGAAAACTTAGAACATGGATTGTGAATATTTAAAACAACTTTTGAAGATATACTCTTACCTCTTCTTTTGTACTCTTTAATTAATCACATTTCCTCCTAGCTAAAATTTAAGTTCCTTAAATTCAGAGTCTTTGGCCTAAACTAGAAGCTAATAGATTGCAATAGAAACTTGGGAAACAAGGGAGGAAAGATTATAAAAATAAGAGCAGACACTCATGAAATAGAAAATACAAGAAAAATAGAGACCATCCCCGAAGCCAAATGCTGTTCTTATATTAGACTTTTGAGATATGCAAAATATGCAAATATAAAATATTCCGATAAACTGAACTATTTTTGAAGCTTATAAATGTCCAAATTTAACTTAAAATAGAAAACTTGAATAAACATCTATAAGTTAAAAAAAGATCAATATGCAAAATATTCCACCTCATACACAAGTCACAAATTTATAAATACCTTTAAAGATGAATTTTAGCAATGCATCAAGAAATGCTCTCACCACTTCATTTTATATGTCATTCAGAGAATAAGAAAAGAGAAAAAGCTCTTTAATTCACTTGATAAAGCAAATATAACTTTAATTCCTAAATAAGAACAAACAAGGATAGTATGAGAATGTTTTATCAGCCAACCTCATTTTAAAAAATAAAAAGTACAAAAGTTGTATCTGTTAGAAAAAATCCAAAGTAAATCCAACAAACTCCTATCATTTTTTAAATTAAGGTGATGGGTTTACAGGTGTGTACTTTACTACTTTCTGCATTTTTCTTTTAAGTGTCAAGTATTTTGTAATGAAATTAGGCCACGGAGCAAAGAATTAGGAAGAAGCATCCTTTCTTGGCAATGGCAGCAAAGGCAAAACCTAGCGGCAAAGAAATGTTGAAAAATTAAGGAAGGGGTTTTACTCAATTCTTATTGCATGGCCTAAATATTCTCAGTAAAAAAAGGAGGTGAGGTCATTTACTGAAAGTGGCTTTAATTGGGAGGGCTTGTTGGGGGGAATTGAGAAAAATGTAGAACTTTTGAAGCATATGCCATTAGTGTGAGAAGCAGGTTTTATACTGTCTGTTACTATATGGTTCAAAATCTTTAAGAATAATATAGAACAAAGAAACTTCAGAGAAGCACATATTCTCTTACAACGAAGCCAAAAGAAGATCTATTTCAAAGATGTCCGAAATATGTTTTATAATTTTGAAACAGAGATTGAGCAGATGATCTTTTTGCTAAATTTGTTGCCACACAGGATGTTGAACTCAGTTTAATTATCCCTATGCATGTACTCCTAATTGGCTTAAGAACAATCCAATTATGTATGATTGTCTTATCTTATTAAAGCTGGTACCCCATCTCCCCACAGTACTCAGCAGAAGAAAAGGCTGCAGTTATTTTAGTGTCTAATTCCCAGACACTTAGCCTATGGAGTTGAAGGTCGCTGAGGTGGGCTGAAGGGGGAGGGGAAGCAAAGAAAGCCAAGTTGCCACAGTAAAAGTCTATGTTGTACAACAAGACACTGTGCTGCCTGCATGATAAAAATCAGGGGAAGTGTGCCTGGTCGGGGTCAGGGGGATGGTCTGTTGTTTTGACCAGAGGGAACCCTAGAACACCAATCGAAGGAAAGGCTACAGACCATGGAGGACTGGATGAGCGGGTAAACCCACTGGCTTAATGATTCATATTCCCTAGAAGGGAACCCGTGCGGGACTTATGCATATAGTGTGCACACAGAAACACACCACGCAGAGGGAAGGAGCACATCCAAGAGGCAGAACCAGATCTTTTATTGTAAGAGGAAGTGCCCAAAGAAATACAGGAAGAGTTCAAAATGTTTCTCATTGTCTCAAACGAAATTAGAGAGGAATGATTTGGAACGACTTCCCAGAGAAGAGAAATAAGCTTTCAGAGAGTAAAGTCTAAGGAAAAAAATATATCAGAGGACAAAATCTAGTCATCTAAGACATGAATTAACATAGTCTTAAAGAATGAAGGAATGCGTGAAAAGTCTCTTGGGGAGCATTGAATCCATTAAGAGAGAGTACTGGGGTTAAAGAACTATGGGGATTATGGTTACAAAATAGAAAGTGAATGTTATGAACCTTGGTGATTAAAAACAATAGTGGAGCTAACAGGAAAATGGAGTTGAGGGAGAGGAGAGATACGAAGGAGTATACGTGTACTTATTTCCCCCTTTTTTATAATATATTCAGATTTAAAACAAGTAGTTAAAAAAGATAATCACTCCAATTTGTTTTGCCGTATTTTTAATATTTTTGGAGAAAACTCCTAGGTGTTAATAAACCTTGAGGCAAAGTTTAGCAATTTTGTTTTTTTGGATTAACATCTGTTCTTTTTAATTATTCTTTAAACAAAATTAATTAAATATAAGTCTTTTACATCAAATGGTACGGTATATATTTTTTCTGAACTGATCTCTGGCTATAGATATGAAGAGATGTTCAATAATTTTTAATAATGCACTGAGGATAATTGTATTGGATGATAGGATTTTAGGTTATTTGTTCAAATTTAATTTTATTTTTCTACATTGATTTATTTAAAAACTATGTAACATTTTATAAAACCAGCAAAGTCATAATTCTTCCCCTACATTAAAATTAAACCAAATAGACTATATTGGAATGAATCCCAGAAGTTGGGCTCAATGAAAGCATTTATCTCAACCCTTCTCAGATAAATCCATTAGAAGCTTAGATTTGTTTAGCAAGCATTTTTTAAATTCCCACTATGTGACTGTGTAGGATGAAGCAGAATTAAAATTGGCTCAAGTCAAAGACCCTGAATTTAAGGAAGTTAAATTTTAGCTAGGAAGAAATATGAGAAATTAAAGAATACAAAAGAGGAGGTAAGATTATATCATTAAAAAGTTGTTTTAAATGTTCACGATCTATGCTCTAAGTTTTCTGAAAATAGGTGTGATGATAATGTACTAGGGTTCTATCAGAAAACTTCACATCAGAGGTTTTAAATGTATTCCATCCTTTGGTAAAACAAAAAGAAAAAGCATTAAAACAAGTGATCAAGCAGGAGAAACATGGAATTATCATCTAGTATTTTATTTCAACTTTGCTTTCACTCCCCCTTAGTGATTAGTATTATTTTTTACAGTCCATCTTTGGACCTATGCCTGTAAGTCCTTTTTTTTCACCATTGCTTGTGCAACCCACCCATTCCTCCCTTAATTTAATTAATTTATTTATTAAAAACACCCATAATGGCTATTTCAGCAAGATTCCCTAAGAGATGGGTTCAGTTTTGGATACTGAAAATGTTCTTATACCATTGTCATTTTTTAATGACATAGATATGAATGAAATTATAGATGGATACTTATTTTCCCTGGAGTCCTTGAAGATATCTCATTGTCTTCTGTTATTTATTTGTGATAAGAAGATTTCTGTCACTTATTGTCATCCCTTTGGAGTAATCCTTCTTGTTTTCTAAATGATTTTAAGATATTCTTCTTTTGATATTTTGAGATTTCAGTATACCCAATATAGGAATTGTTATTTATCTTTCTAGACATTTGATTTGTCATATTACTTTATCAGAGGATTCATACCATTTTTCTATATTCTAAAAAATATTTCAACTGTTAGCTCATTAGATATTGTCTCTCTACCATCCTCTGTGAGTTTTTTTGTTCTGAAACTCCTATTAGATATGCATTCTGACTGCTTATTATTTTCGTTGTATTTCTTTTCCATCTTCTTTTCCAACTCATCATTTTTTATGCTGCATACTAGATATTTTCTTCAACTCTATATTCTAATTATTCAGTAAGTCTTTCCTCTATGTCCATTGACTATTTCTTTTACATTTCTAAATAACAAATTTTCATTTCTAGTTCTATCTGGTTCTATTTCACATCTGCCTATTCTTTTATCATAGTGTCCCATTTCTTCAAAATGGTTCTTATTCCTACTTTTGTCTTTATTTAAAACAGAGGTCAGTATCCTTTTTCTGATAAAAGCCAGACTGTAAATATTTTAGGACTTATGGGCTAGCCATGCAACTTCTGTTACAACTATTCAACTGCACTGTAGCACAAAAGCAGACACAGAGACTATGTAAACAATTGGGCATATCTGTGTTCCAGTAAAACTTTATTTACCAAAACAGGCCCTTAGGCTTTAACCTGAGGGCCATAATTTGCTGACCCCTGATTTAAGAAAAAAACTCTATTATAAAATCACATTCAAGTGCTTCTTTTAGCTCTAGTAACTCAGAGTGTGGTAATTCTTCCGGTTGATGCATCAGCTGACTGAATCATTTTCTTGCATGCCATAATTTTGAGTTGTGAACTCAACATTCCATTGGAAACGTGTGCCTTTTGTGTTGCGGAATTACCCTCAGACATATTTGCATTTCAAACCTTTTAGGTAGTATTTTACAAAGGACTGCTTTTTAAACTATCACTCTCAGGAATACCCTGAATAGGAAGGAATACTCTGAAATAATTCAGGGCATAAAGGGTTTATCCTAGGTCTTGCAGAATCTACATAAATTGTAGTTGTTGCTGTTTATGCTTCCAAAGTTTTTGAAAATTCGGATTGAGAGATCATAAGTAAAGTATTTCTTTATCTGGACCTGGTGCTAATTTAAGTTTAAAATATAGATGATATTGAGTAAAGTATATATTATGAAAATTGAAGATGAGACAGAAACATAATGAAAAAACCTTTAGAATTAAATATATTATTGAAAAGAAATAGATGTATTATGCATGCATTTCCCTCCCAATCTATAGAAAATTTGTACCTTCTGCTTTTTTATCACAGGACATTTGAAATGGACCAAAGCTGAGGACATTGATATAGAAACTCCAGGATCTATTCTTGTCAACACTAACTTGAGGGCATTAATAAATAAACATACCTTTGCTTCCTTACCTCAGCATTTTCAACAATACCTCCTACTTTTGCTCCCAGAAGTGGATAGGCAGGTAAGTAGAAGTTTTAGACATTTGTATCAGCCAGTAGTTATATTTCATGAAGTGTCAGGGCTATTAGTGGGGATGACTGATACATGGACAGACTGTTTTGTAATAATATAGTGTTCTTATGTAATTTATGTGTGTGTATATATATATATGGAAATGTGTATATATATACTTATTACTATCATCAATTTCTTTGTTTAATCTCCCAAAAGAGAACCATTTTTTTGCCTCAGTAACAAGCCATTTCAAGTTTTAAAATACTGTACATTGCTGAAAAGTGAAAACAACAGACTTATTCACATTGGGAAAGGAAAACGGAGAAATCAGACATTCCATTATCAAATAAATCTTTGAAGTAGCTGATCTTTTGCCCAGAGGGAATATTGAAGTGCAGCAATAAAAAGCCAGGGTTTCTAAGAAATTATGTAAATGTTTTTATTCTCAACTCTCTCCAAAAAGCATTTAAAATTTATGTTTGCAGTTGCCTTCCGAGAGTCTATCATCATGAATAAGATTGCCTATAAATACTTACCTTTTATCTTTTTTTTTTAGTATAACTGAAAATGCTTTGGGTTATAAGTATATATATATTTTTTTATATTTTTGAAAAGCCTCTAAAATAAGAGAATACAAATTTAGGTCCATAATAGCAGGCATCAATCATCATCCAAGGCTGTTTCCTTAGAAAGAGAAGAAAAAAAAAATTCATCATGTAAACTTTTATTAAATTTCACAGAAATTATTAAATGGTATCTAGGAAACATTTCTTTATGATTCTTATTCCAATAACTTTAGACACAGTATATAGTTTCTAATTGATGGACATGATGCATGTGTGTTTATGAATTTGTATTTCAAAATGATACGCACATCCCTGTATTGAAGTTGGCAAGATTGAATCAATATTTCCGTATTACTTTGAATAAGTTTTCCCAACTTTGTATTCGATTCTGTTTTATACTAACTTACCTATCTCCTTTTATGCCTACTTAAAATATAATGAGCAGCAGTTTGCTACCAATCTTGTGTATCTCATATTGGGGATTATTGATATTTAGAAAAAGATTATTTTGATTTTGGGTACATTTCTGTTTGAAAGTGTGCCTTCATTCAACAAGAATATATTTGATTGTGAATGAGATATTTTAGGTGCTTTGGGATAATAGTAAATGTTTATTAAATGAACATTGAATGAATGATAAGTACACTCTGGTTGAGTACTAATACGTTATTATTGCAAACTATATGTGTAAATACCCAAAATATGAGGTATACATGGGTAAGCTTAGGGGGGAAAGCACAAAGTATATTGAGCTTTCATAGGCTGAAACAAAAAATCACACGAATTTAAGAATCTTGGATTGAGCCTTGAGATTTGGTAGAATTTGAATAAAATGGACTGAAAAGTACCAAGAGAAAAATCCAAAGATGCATGAAACAAAAGCTAATTTGGTGGGAGTCTGGAATGTAGGAAGAACAGTGCAGATGAATCTGGAGAGATGGATGGGAAATCGATTTTTGAAGATTCCTTGAGTATGAGGCTAAAGAGTCTGAATAATATTCTCCCTGTGTCTGCAATGCAGAGCCATTGAGGGCTTTTGAACAGAGCTATGATGTAATAAGAGTTTTCCTTTTTGAGAATACTCAAATGGGAATGCTAGAGTTGGAAAGCATGAAACTGGAAGTTAGAAATAGTTAGAAGGCATTTTTAGTCTTCCCAAAAAAGCCTAATGAGGGCTGGAATTAGGAAATCACATTGAAATCAACAAAGATGAGGGTAGTGCTATCATCATCACCATCATCCGATGGTGGCAATTTTACATTTTTTCAAATAACACTTGAAGCAAGGTGTGGGGAGAAAACACTGACTCTCAGTTTTCAAACCTGTGTGACTGAAAAGGTAGTTCAGGTATTAGGAAAACTTCTTTGGTGTACTGATTTATATGCTTAGGCATCTGTTCCATCCACTTCAACATATGTATGCTTTATCTTGTTTACAACTCTATTTTCAGCTTCTGAAATAAGGGTTGGCATGTACAAGGTGCAAATAAATCTTTTTGGAATGAAAAGAATGACAAATTGTCCTAGCTTTAGCCAAATATGTAGATAACCCAGGAGGCTCATGTCTAAAGCCGGTGTTTTATTCAGCCTGGAGGAGTTTCTATTACTCAGTTCTTTCTCATCGCTGTGAGAAATATAAATGAATAAGGCACAATACCTTTGCTTAAGTAACATTTAGTTCATTAGGTAATTATTTGTTCAAGGAATATTTATAGAGCTTCAGCTTAGTAATATGCCTTTGCAAATACAGAGGAAACAGGGATGACTCTGGTGGAGGAAGATCATTCAAGTGGAGGATAAAGACACACTCACACTGAAATACACTTTGTTCAGTACTGTAAGAGAAGTTTGAAAACTGTATAAATCTACACCAAATTTAATATAAGACCAGGAAGAGTCACATAAATGTCAAAATATAAGTATAAAGAAAGTCCAGTAAAGGCATAGAGAATGAAGAAATTTAATCTGAAAGTAATAGTGCAGAAGATTTTATAGTGGAAAAAGTGTTAGGACCTGGAAGTCTGGTAGGTATTTTAAAGTTGAGCTAAGGAGAAGTAAAGTTTACAGAAAGACAGTGTGTCATTTACAAAGACTTGCTTGCTGTGCTCCAGAGTAGTAGTTGAGTATGACTAGGACATCTTACTGGGAGGGGGAAAGTGGTGGGATACTCCAGTGAGCATGAGTATGGTTCACAACCTTGATAACCTGGTTGCAAGCTAAGCTCTTTGAACTTTTTCTGAAACTAATAGGCACAATCAAAAGAGTTTTCTAATGAGAAACAGCATGATAGAATAATTTAAGCAAATATTCTTGTGACTGGACTTAGGGGAAGGGAAGAGGATCCAAAGGATAAATAAAATGCACTCGTTTTCTCTTAGGAGCTAATAGCCCTGTGAATGTTGGATTGGGCATCAGTGCAATAAGGCAAGAGGAGACTGGTTAAGAGACAATTACAGTAGTGGAGATAGGAGGAAAGAGTCTGTCCTTAGGCTTTGGTCTTGCAAATGAAAAGAAAGGGATGAATTCCAGACGTATTTTCAACCCAGAAGGAGTAGAAATAAAGACAGATGATCCTTGGCATAGGGGTTGTTAAAGATCTGGAAGGTGATGGGAGATTTTATCTTAGGGTGAACTTTGGGAGGATAGAGAGGCTCTGTGGATCAGTGAGTGCATGATACTGAGGAATTAGAGCCCCCTCTCCATGCCTTGCTATAGGTGGGCTCAATTCTCTTTCCTAGCAGAAAGGGACAGCAGGCTACCAAAACTGCTGCTATTTCCATCCAGTTTATAAATATCAAAGAGTGGATGAGCACCACTCTTTCCTGGGCCAGGAGGAGTAGAGAAGGCAGGAAAGTGTGAATTCAGTTACATAGATTTATTTGAGCTGGTGGGAGGGGCTGTAATTACATGAAATACCTAAGAATGTCACTTGTGTGAATGCTTGTATTCACATATTTATACAAAAATTGAAACTCCCAGCTTTCTTTGACTACACGTAACTTTCTGCCTGATTTTCCCCTGAAAAATCCTTTAGGGCCTCCTACTCTGGACCCATATTAAACCACTGTTTATCCCATCATCACATCCTTACAATATGGGAAGCTACATTTCCCATTTGTCTTGCTGCTGCAATCTGCCATGAAGCCATCCTCTCTGGGTGTTTTATTTATTTTTCTATGCTTATATTTCTGGATCTAGTTTTCTGTTTATCTTAAATTACATTTTTTACTTACTCCAGTTGTTTTCCAACTTTTTGGCATTTAGTTTTGTATTTAATTTTACTCTACTTCCCACATTGTACTGCAGGTAACAGAAAATTCAACTCAAACTGGCTTAAACCATTGAGGGGATTTATTGGTTCAGTTAACTAGAAACAAAATGTTGGGATGGGCCTCTTCTGTTTGTTTGAGCTGGGTTTCAGTTATTACCAAGGATCTACTGAATTGTTAGTTATTTAGTCAATTTTAAAATTGCCTCTCTTGGTGTGGCTTTATTCTAAAACTGAGTCCTTTTGTGATAGGATGGCTACCTGAAGCGAAAAAAAAAAAAAGGGTACTGGCCTTTTGGTTCATATAGATGAGAAAGTACTTCTGACACAGTATTCCATGCAAAAGACTTAAAATTTACATTAATTATACTATTTAGGTCACATGACTGCTTCTTATCACTGATTCTTGCCAAGAGAATGGATTATGAAAATTATCCTAAACCAAGTTAGGATACATTAAGCCTACACTTGATGATCAACATCACCTTAAGTAAATGGTGGACTATAGTAGATTTTGGGTATACCTTAAAATCTGTTTTTTAGGACATTCGATTCGGGGATGGAGGGAGGGGAAGTGATGGTTGACAGGCAACTAAAAATGTCCACTACATTGAGATAGGTAATAAGTTTTCATTTTGACATATTGGTCTTACATTCAGGTTTTGAGATTCTAGAAGATGAAGTTGGTGATAAAATGCCACATACATTGTGGTTGCAAACCGTCAGACTTGATGGAATTGGGAGATAACACAGTCAACTCAGTGAACTTCATATATTTATAAGAGAAGGAGAAGGAGAAGTCTGGAAAGGAGACAGGGAATCAATAGAAAATAGCAAATCATGAGAGATAATCATTATGGAGATCACATCCAGCAGCCGAGTCAAATGGACATTAGCAGGTCATTGGGGACTGGCAAGGGTGACTTTTCTTTACCCCTCCAGGTCACTCCTTCTTCACGCTGCTTTGTGCTCCAGGAAAATAACCCCCATATGGACTAGTAAGTCAGGAGTACCTGCGCTTTTTTTTTTTTTAATTTAGAAATAATCATAAATTTTTAGAAAAGTTGAAGGTACATTAGAGTAAGTTTCCAGCCTGATACTCCAGCACCTCCCCCACAATACATTATGAGTTTAGGGTGTATTTTCTACAAGGACCTTCTCTTATGTAACCACACTGCAACCAGTCAAAATCAGGAAATTAAGTCATCGTTTTTGCCTGCTGATTTTAAGACCCTATTGAAGTGTAGCCATTTGTCACTTTTTGCCCATGATATTACTTTTAGCAGTAAGATCCAGTATAGAATCAGGCATTGCATTTAGTTGTCATTTCTCTTTAGACTCCTCCTGCCTGGAACAGTTCTTCAGTCTTCTCTTGATTTTCTTGACCTTGACACCTTTGATGAGTATAAGCTGATTTTAGTTTGTGTGATGTTTCATTGTGATTAGATTCAGATTATGCACCTGTAGAAGAAATACAATAAATGTGCTGTGATCTTCTCCTTGCATCTTATTAGGTGGAACAGTTTTGATTTGTCTCAGTAGTGGTAATATTGACTTAATCATTTGATTAAGGTGCATCTGCCAAGCTTCTCTGCTGTAAAGTTACTCCTTCCCCTTTTGTAATTAAATGGTATTTTATGGGGAGGCATTTTATACCATGGAAATACACTGTTCCTTGCCATGTAAAGTTACCCTCTTTTGGTTTTTCTCTATCTTATTTTTCTTTGTATTTCCTTATCTGCACTTATGGTCTATGATGAGCTTGTTTATATATTTCTTTTTTGTCTTCCACATGAGAATAAAAAACCCCAAGACAGAGGCTATGTTTTCTTTCACTCACTGTGCCTGGCACATAGTAAGCACTCAGTGAATGTTTCCCAATGAATGAATGAATGAATGAATAGATGGATGGATGTGTGAATAAATACAGACTGGGAGGTCAATTATAGGGCTACTACAACATACCTGATGAAACATAAGGACTTTAGCTGACACTATTACAGAACAGAAAAGAAATGCCTAGTTAATGAGGTATTTTGGAAATAAAAACATCAGAACTTGGTAATTGGATATAAAGAAGAAGAAGCTGAACACAAGTTTTAAGTTGTATGTGTGTATTGCACATTTGAGACTAATGAAAGAGTGGTAATTTTTAAAGCTAGGGTAGATTTTAGCATATTTTTTTTTTACCTAAAACTAAGGAGACAGTTGATGGGAGATACTGAAGACAGAGGAGAGAAGATATACTTATTGGCCATACTTTTGGAAAAGATGAGAAGGAATGGATCACACTGGAAAAGCTGGTTAAAGAAAAAAAAATGCACTGATTTCCAAGATAGCAGCAGGAAAGAAGGGGTGAAGACTTAACTAAAAGTGGAAAGAACAGTGCAAAGTGAAGGGTTTTCAGCCAGATCATGATAATATTTGTCTGTTCAGAGACCAGAGGATTAGAGGGTTTCAGGATAGTAAAAAGGCTTTGGAAAACAGCTTTATGGACCATGATAGGGATTCTACTCCCAGGAAAAAGTGGCTTCTGAGCCATACTGAGGACCCCTTTGAGGTTAGATGGCAGTGGGCAGAGTTGGTCTACTTGTTTTTCCCTTCCTGCAACACTAAATACCTGTGCATTTATCTTGGTAACAGGTGTGCCAGAAGCTGGATTTTGCAGGGGGTGATGATCTACAAAGGCTCAAATTGAAGGAGTTGAGGGATTTTAGGGAATTTATGAGATGCTTGATTATGGGGTACAGACTGGGTAGGGAGACATGAAGTGAGTAGAGATTTCAGGGAAAGGAAAACATGAGTTTGAAGGGAGGTATGTTGTTGAACGAGTATGAGAATAACAGACTTCAGATATGATCAGGTTTAGGTAAACACAAAGGTCAAAAGTCGGTCTGCTGGGCCACAGCATTTTGTTAAGAGAACAAATATAAAGAAACAAGGGGTCAAAGCGGCATTGGTCAGTGTTAGCAAATACATGGAATGATAGCTAGTCCTTCATTCAGGCCGCATACGAAGATATTGGCTGAATAACTTCAGTGTTTGGGTTTACAGCCAGACAAGCCTTTGTGCGTAACTCCTGCAAGATGTGCTTGGAAAATTTTTAGAGCTTCCTGATTACACAGAGCAGATTCCTTCTTTCTTTAAGAATTTGTACTTTATAAACTGTGTCTACATAGAACAATTTTGTGACCTTTTAAAAATATATGGCAGCTGGTGGAATAAATGTCAAGTAAGGTGGTGTCATATTTAAGTTTTTATTACACTTTCAAAATGAACCTAACTGATGAATAGGTTGTTGTCATTTCTGTCATCTGTATCATTTTTAGTGGTGTTCATCTCTGCTTCCGTTTGTGGTATCAGGGCTACAAGAGCCATTCCTCCAGATACTTATAAGACCATCTCCCAACTGCTTCTAAATAAATTACACCTATTATTTTTTGTCCAAATGGTAATTGTGGCATTTCAACCCATTCTTACTAATCTCCCAATTTTGTTCTGCATTCATATTTGTGTGTCGATGGTCTGTTTAATAGCTAGCCACTGAAGCATATGTACTGTGTAGGCTATTTAAAATCCTATCTAGCTTTGTGCTCTTCGGGTTTTTGCACTCGCTAGCAATAATGCACACGATTTTAACTGTGGAGAATACCATTAAACTAAAATGGAACATTTACACAGTCCCTTTTACAGAGAATTTTGGATTAGGAAAATGAATGTGTGTGTCATACATTTTACAGCACATGAGAATGTGATTTATTGATTTCTGATGGCTCTGTTGGCATCAGTGTATATATTTAAGAAGTCACGCAGCCTTTATAAATGCAAATGGGAAGGAGCTTTCCATCTTTTTCCTCCATGGAAATAGCTCATACATTTTCAATAACTCAGACTCCTCTTAGAGATTGCTCTGTGTACTGTATATATTGATTTAAAAATTGTACTGTTATTTTATTCCACACATAGCGTATATAATGAAATGTCAATTTACTTACAGATTATTAAAATTCATAAATATTAAAGATATGAAAAATGCTAGTATCTTTTAAGCCTATAGGGAAAAGTAAGTATGTACTTCAGTTGTAATTATTTTAATGGAACTGACATTTTGGCTTTTTCTTTGCTTTTGAAAGCATATCTTAAAGTACTTAGGAAATCCATTATTCCTTCTTGCCTAAGTCAATACTGCTGATAGTAAATCACACATAGCCAAAGATATCCTTGCAGTCCATGCTGATTTTTTCATTCTCACCATTTTGGCTTTATGTTTATGGAGGGAAGTGGTTTCATCTGTATCTTATTCGTTCCTTAGTTAACTGGATAATGAATATCAAATCTAGTTTACCAGTATCTGTTTTGATGTATATAAAATAATGTACAGGCTGGAATGAATTACAGATTTGCAAGTAATTATACATAATAGGCAATCCAATAGAGTTTATTTCAATCCCATGCATAAGGTGGTTAATAGAGGAGCACAAATTCACTCAACCTGGGGAACATTCCAGTATCTGTATTAAACCACTTTCTTCTTCCTTTATATGTATAGTACTCGTGGATTGAAAAGGTATATTTGCATAGTATGTATATGGTGGGCTATGGAAATCACTAGACAAGGTGATGTCATGTTTCATGAGACTGTTTTTCATAGAGCTGAAGGAGTCCTGCCTTCATAAAGCTTACACTTAGCATCAAAAAATATGAAAAAACAGCATTACAGGTAGTGAATGTGCTAAAATTATGACTGGTGTTGCATTTAATCTCAAGGTCAGTTTGGAGAGAGTTGACACTTCAGAAATATTCAGTCTTCTGACCAATAAACATGGTAGATCTCTCCATTTATTTTGGTGTTCTTTAATTTCTGTCTATGTTGTTTTTATAGATTTTAGTTGTACCAGTTTTCCCTTTTTTCAGATTTGTTCCTATTTCACATATTTTGATGCTATTAAAAAGGATATTGCCTTAAAATTCAGTTTTTGAATGTTCAATGTCAGAATATAGAAATACAATTGATTTTTGTACATTGATCTTGTATCCTACAATCTTGCTAAACTCAGTTATTGTACATTCTGTCAGAACTTCTACATAGATAATCATATTACCTGTGAATAAACACAGTCTTTCTGCTTGCTTTCCAATCTGAATGGCTTTTATTTTTTTATTGCCTTATTGCTCTAACTAGAGACTCTAGAACAACAGTATTGAATAGAGCAGACATCCTTGTCTTGTTCTTGATCTTTAGAGGATAGCATTCAGTCTTTCAGCATTAAGTATGCTAGTTGTAGGGTCTTTATAGATCCCCTTTATCAGATAAAGTTCCCTTATACTCCTAATTTGCTTAGAGTTTTGATGAGGAATAGCTATTGGATTTAGTTCAATGCTTCTTCACCATATATTAAAATGAGTGTACGGTTTTAAGTTTTTAAACATAACATTGATTTTTTTAATATTAAATCAACTTTGCATCCCTGGGATAAACCCCATTTGGTCAAGATATTTTGTATTCTATATATTGTCGGATTTGACTTTTAAGTTTTTGTTTAGAAATTTCGGGCTATGTTCATGAGGAATATTGTTCTGTAGTTTTCTTTTCTTGTAATATATTTGTCTGGTTTTAATATCAAGACAATGGTGGCCTCATGGAATGAATAGGAAAGTATTTCCCCCTTTTCAATTTTCTGGAAGAGATTGTGTAGAATTGGAGTTTTTTTTTTTTTTTTTTTTTTTTTTTTTTCATTAAAATTTGGTAGAAATCTCCAGGAAGACCAATTTGGCCAGAGTTTTTATTTGTGAGAGGATTTTTAACTGCAAATTCAAATTCTTTAATAGGTATGGGGCTATTTGAATTATCTGTTTCTTCTTGAGTAAGCTTGGGTATTTTATATCTTTCAGGGAATTTGTCCATTCCATCCAAATTGGCAAATTTATTGACATGAAGTTGTTCATAATATTTCCTTATCTTTTTTAAAATTAATTTTGTTGATCTTCTCAAGGAACTGACCTTTTCTTGTACTGATTTTTTCTTTTTCTGTTTGTAGTTTCTTAAGGGAGAAGTTTGAGAGACTTGATTTGAGTACTTTCTTCTTTACTAATATAGGCATTTAATACTTCATGGTTCTTCCTAGGTACTTCTTGAGCAGTATCCTACACGTTTTGATATGTTTTGCTTTCATTTTCATTCCGGTCAAAATGCTATCTTCTTACCCATTTGTTCTCTTCTTTGTTCTATGAGATATTTAGAATTGAGTTATTTTCTTTCTAAATATGTAGGGATTTTTGAGATATTTGTTTGTTTTGATTCCTAATTGTGACCAGAGTACATATTGTGTATGACTTAGATCCTTTTAAATTTACTTAGAGCTCTTTTGTAGCTGAGATTATGGTCTATCTCGATAAATACTGCATGTGTACTTGTAAAAGAATGTGTGTTCTGCTGTTGTTGAGAAGAGTGGTCTATAAATGACAGTTAGGTCTAGTTAATAGTGTTGCTCAAATCTTCTGTACCTTCTTGACTTTCTATTTGTTCTATAAATTGTTGAGAAAATAATACTTGAAACATCCGACTATAGTTGTGGATCTATTTCTTCTTGCAGTTCTATCAGTTTTGCTTCATGCATTTTGAAGCTCTTTATTAGCTACGAAATGACTTCTTTGTCCATAGTTGAATCTGTGCTCTGAAATCTGCTTTGTCTGATATTAATATAGACAGCCCAGTTTTAGTTAACTAATTTTAACACAGTGAATCTTCCATCCTTTTTACTTTTGACTTATTTATATCTTTATATATGTAGTACCCTATAGTGGCAAAAATAAGAAAAATGGTGAATACTGAGGAAAAACCCTGATGAAAAATGTTTGACCAACATGGAGAAAACTGCAAAAAAGTACCAAGGTCCGTCAGAGAATAACTTTTAAAATAGTATTTAAAATATATTTTTAAAATATCAAAATATGTGACATTAGAAGTAAGCAGACATAACCAATAAAGTTTAAAAAAGAAGTTTGGTTATGACAGATGCTTTACAAATATTAAAATATCTTATAAAATATAATTTAGAAAAGTGGTAATTGGTAGAGGGTTAGATATCTCATTAAAACAGAATGGAAAGCCTACAAAGAGGCTCTTACCTATATTAGAATATTGTATATAAAAAAGGTAAAATTTATTTTACTTTTTGAAGTTGGTTCAAAAATTTTGGATAATCTGCGCACGCGCGCACACACACACACACACACACACACACACACACACACTTCCTTTAATCTTACCACTCTTAGCAAACCAGTCATCTTCTGTGCTCCCCTGAACACATGTATATAGATTCCTTCCTTCCTAGTGTCAAAAACATAATCATACTATATAATATGTTCTTCAACTTTTTAACCTAGCAGTGTATCATGGACATCGTTTCAACTCAGTACACAGAGATCTAACTCATTCTTTTGAATAACCACAAAATATTCCATAATATTTATGAGACTACGTTTTCTTCAACCATGCTTTCATTATCAGGTATTCAGGTAGTTTAGCCACTAGGTATTTATTGTGTTGCATATAACCACTTTGTGCACATATCCTTATATTATTGGTCCTGAATTTGAAAACTTGGAGTTTTAGGATCAAAGATTTTGCAGATTTCCTAAAAATTTATATGTTGCCATGTTAATTTCCAGAAAGTCACTGAATTCACATATCTTTTGGCAATTTGTGAGCATTTTCCTTTTCAACACATTTGCCAGACTGGATACTTAATAGTACCTCATGTTTTACTTTTATCTTTATTTCTCTGATTCCCAGTAAGTTTAAACAGTTTTTCATATACCTGTTAGCTGTTGGCATTCTCTCTTATCTGAATTGCCTGTTCATGTCCTTTGCCAGTTTGGGAGCTTTTAATATTTGGGCTTTTAAAAATTATATTTTATTTTTAAATAATCACTTTGCAAGACTTCTTTATATATTAGCAGTATTAATGCTTTACCTGTCATTTGTTTAACAAATATATTTTAAGTGCCTGTCAGAATCCAGGCACTATGTTGTTCATGGGGGATCATAGGTGAGCAAAAGCAGATATAAGTCCCTACTCCTTTGGAGACTGCAGACTGTTGGAAAAACAAAAAACAAATATAAAATGAATATGTATATGATTGCCAAATAAGAGAGCTTGAAAGAAAATAAACACGATTCTTTGAGATTATGTGACAAAAGTAGCTGACCTAATCTAGAGAGGGAGTGGAGTTTTTGGTCAGAGACAGGCAATAGAGATTGTGAAAAGTAGATAGATTCTAGTTATTTAGAAGGCTTAGTAGACTTGTCTTATGATGGGTTAGAGGGAGATAGAGATATCCAGGATTAATTCAGAGTGTCTTGCTAGCACAAAAGATGGATGGTGGTACCATTTAATCAGGTGTATAAACTGGAAGAAAGCGTGTTTGTATTTTTGGACTTCTTGGACCTAAGATGTATTTGGGTTCTATGTGGAAATTTTGAATAGGAGATTGGCTGTATTGGTCTGAAGATTAACTAGAGTTCTAAGCTGGAGTTAAAAGAAGTTGAGAGCCACCAGCATATAGATGTTAATTAAAGCCAAGGATGTAAGTAATATTTACTATAGAAAGTGTATAGAGTGAGAGGAGGACCCAAGACTAAGGCTTGATAACTCCAAATCTCAATGTTTAGATAGAAGAGGATGAGCTTGCAAAAGAGATTGTAAAGTAACAGCCATTGAAGTCAAGTAGGGGGAAAACCAGGAGTGTGCATTGCTGAAACCAAGGGAATGTTTAAGAAAGAAGGCATGCTCAACAGTATTGAGGTGAGGATTCCTAGTTAACCAGTTAACCATCAGATTTCACCTAAGCAGTTCATGGTGATCTCTGCTGAGAACAATTGTAGTCTCTTCGGAGGACACAGCTGTGCACTGTGACCCTGGGGGTTTCTTTGTCTCTTTCCCTGATCTCTCGTGCTAAACTGTCTGCTTCCTTTGGTATTCTACCCATCCGTTGGTCTCCATTAGTTGCACCCTGACTGTTGTATTGTTTTCAGCAGTTTCCTGAAGCATAAATTGCTCACAGTCTGATCCAGTTAAATTCAAGCTCCCTTTCATGGTAGTTTTAAGGCCAGTTTTTGAAGTTTGTTGTGACCCCAGAAGGGCTATTTTTATCTGGCTCTTTCCCTGGTTCTCTCTCTGTTAAACTAGCTGGCCTACACTTTAGCCTTTGTTCTCATAGAGCTACCAGCCTCCTCTCTTAATTACTTGCCACCAAAATTTTCATTGTTTCCAAGAGTGCCCTTGGTCTTGAACAGTTACTTTCAAGAGACTTTAAGAACTTTCCTTGGGCAAAATTTCAGAGCCAGTGCTCATGAGCTGGGGGCAAAAGTGACATCTCTGTTTTAGGTGCAGTACATTGGAAGGAGGTGGTACCCTCTAGTCTTCTTGGCTTTCCTCTCCTGGCGTGGTACCTCCACCCTATGCACAAGATGGGCTCTAATATTCTGGGACTGCTGCACCTGGGGTACAGTCACAACCCTGGGAGAGGTCACGGATGGAGGAAAGGGACCTTTGACCTCTTGGCTGCACTTACCAGGAATTTAGCCTGTGTACTTCAGAGCTGGAGGAATGAGACATGTTCTTGCTCTCCCCCATCCCCAGTGAGATAGTATATCCGTCTTCTTGGCCACACTCACCCAGATTAGCACTTTCAGCTAGTCAAGCTGGGTCAGGGGAGGGAAGGAATCAGGTCTTAAATGCCTCAGGGTCTTTTTGTTGTTAACCAATATTTAGTAGATTTTTAAAATAAATCTTTCCTCATTTTCTGTATGCCCTTAGGGCAATTTCTAGAGATTTGGGTTTTTGTTTGTTTGTTTAATTTAACCAGCTGTGGATGTATTGCTGGGGAATAGGTTTGCAGAGCTCCTCCTATTGCCATACCAGAGGTAGAACACCACTATCTTTAGCTTTTTAATGCAACTTTTATGTATCGGAAAAATATTATTTTAAAATTGTTTTTCCCTCCTAGATTATCAAGAATGCCAACACTATTTATTAAATAAGCCAACTTTTCCCATAAAGTGACATATAAATAATGCATAGATTTTTCAGTGCATGGTATAATGCAGTAGATATTCAATAAATATTTTGAGCGAAGATCAAATAACATTTTATTTCTATCAGTAAAAGCACCTGAAAAAAATTATTGCTTTATATTCTCCCTGTAATCTTATATTACATTTCACATTCAGACTTCCAAAAGAGAAGTTGCAGTTTTGCTAAGCTTTTTATATTACTGAGGCCTCTAAAGAGAGACTTGTATTAAATATGTGTAGTGATATTAAAGTATAGATTGGTTCAGCATCTCAGGGAGCTTGAAAGCTTCTGTTAAAATTACCTATGTTAAATGTAGTAATTGTTTAAAGTATTTGTCTTTTGATTGTATCTTTATTTTAGCATTATTTCCCATAATTTTGAGGCGTTTTACTTACATTTTCTTTAGGGAATGGGATAATTAGTATTAGATTTCTAGTAGTCCCAATAAAATACATTCTGCCATTCATAACCATTGTGAGTCTGATTCTTTGTGCCTTGTTTCTTTGATAAGCACTGGAGATAAAATAAATGAGTTGTTATTGTGCCTGAGCGCAAGGGTTTTGCAATCTAGAAGTACAGTCAGAGTCTAGAAGTAGAATCAGAGAGTCACACTACTTAGAAAGTAGTGTGATGAGTTCTAAAATAGAAGTATGCCACTAGTAACTAATGTGGGAGTTCATAGGTGGTAGTGATACTTATATTTGTTTCATTTAGTTTTCTTGCCCAGAGTAATTTGCATTGAGCCTTTACAGATTCTTTTTTATTTTTTTTAACCAATTGATGTATTAATACTTATATTTTGTTTTATAAAACCTTGTATTTAGTACATGGAGTTATTAAATTGATGGTGAGTGAAAGAAAAGAAGGATGCATTGGTGGAGGGTTGAGGAAGTCCTTCAAGTGATTCAATTTCCCCACTTTCTTTAATATTTTCTTGAGGTATTTTCTAGAATGTTACTTTTTGTACTCTGTGTTCTTATTTAAATTATTTATCTAATGTTTTATCCATTCAGAGATTCCATTGAAAGGAAAAGATAGAAGCCAGGAAAAATCTGTTAAGCAATATCGAGTAAGCGATTATTGATCCTCAAATATTACTATATAAGTTTGATAATTTGGATATACTTATTATATTAATATACCAATATATCATAATATATCAATATAAATTTGATATATTAAGAGACAAGTAATTACATTATCGGGACTGCAAAATATGCTTGCATAATTTTTATAATACTAAAAGACCAAATAACTTTAAAGAAATAATGGAACTAATATTTATTGCATTCTTAGTATGTATTAAGGATATATTCCATTGTTGAAGGAAGAGTCCTATGAATACCATCCCATTAACTTTACACAGACCCACTTCCAAAAACCAAGGATACATAGCAGGGTTTTTTATTTAACTTTAAATATTTTTCCCTCATGCCAAATGTATGTGACAGTTTTATTAAACTAAAAATGTGGTCAACTAACAGTTATAAACTTTACTTTTTATAATATGACCTGTATTGAGCAATACAATCAAGTTTGAATTCTATAGATTGTTTTTAAACCTATGCCAAACTACAGATAATTGCAGAAAATGTTACACTTACATTGTGTTAAGGAATCTAACAAGATTGACTCTTGCCACTTGTGACTTTATCAGTGCCAGGTCTTCCTTTGTCTCCACATTTATCTTTCTTGCTGCTCCATAGGTCATCTATTGATTAAAAGGAGAGAATAACGGAAGGAAAATATTTTTTTCCCTTCCTTTTCATAAAAGTTTTAATGAATATAACATGTATAGAGTAAATGCTCAACTGATAGTTGTACAGCTTTGTGAAATTTTTAACAGAATTTTAAAACGTTGTAAAACCATAGTTAACACATTAAAACAGAGCACACCCATGTAACTGGGAGAGAGAGAGCATATTTAGCACTTCAGAAACGCCGCTTGTTTCGTCTGCTAATACCCACTGTTCTGGTATCTATCACCAAAAATTAAATGGCATCATTCAGTATGCACTCTTTCTTTAGCTAAATATTGTGTTTATGAGCGTCATCCATTTCGTTGTGTGTAGCAGTAATTGATTCTCATTGCTGTGAATGACTGTACCATAGTTACACTGTTTGTTCTCTTGATGGACATCTATTTGGGTTGTTTCCAGTTTGGAGCTATTTTTTAGTACCGTATGAATATTTCTGTATACATGTTTTTTGGGGTTGCCTAAGTACAAAATTATTTGGGATATATGCCTAGGACTCAGATTGTTGGATTATAGAGTATGTGTATGTTCAGCTGTTTATTAGTGTTAAACAGTTTCCCAAAGTGGTTATAGCAATTTGTACTTCCACCAGCAGCATCTGAGCACTCAGCATGCTGCGTCCTTACTGGATATTGTCAGTCTTTATAATTTTATATTATGGCTTCAATTTGTGTTTCTCTGATGAATAAAGAGGTTAAGCAACATTTTATGTTTGGGGATATTTGTATATCACCTTTTATGAATTGCCAGTTCATCTTTAGTCCGTTGTTTTTAATTGGGTCATCTTTTTCTTATTGATTTGCAGCAGTTTTTGTGAATTCGGGGTGAGTACCTGATCATATATATTGCTAATAACTTCTTTCACGTTGTGACTTGTCTTTTGACTCTCTCAGTAGCTTCCTTTGATTAACAGAAGTTCTTAATTTTAATGTAGTCCTATTTCCTGAGTTTCTTTTTTATTAAGGTTTTTTGTGTATTGATGAGAAATATAATATTCTACTGTTATTTTCTTGAAGATTTTTTTGTTTTGCCTTGTGAATTTAGATCTGTCAACCACTTGGAATTAAATTTGAGTAAATGAGACAGAAATCATTTTGTTTTATATGAATATTCAGTTTGCCAAACATATTTTATTGAAAAGGCCATCCTTTCCCCTACTGAAATGTAATAGCAAATTTGTCAAAAACAAGTGACCAGATATGGGTCCTTCTTTTATGGATCCTGTATTCTTCTTTCTTGGTCTTTTTGTCTATCCTCCCGCCAAAATGATGTTATCTTGATTATTGATGGCTTGATATTTGATAGAGGAAATCTACCACCTTTGTTTTCTTTCCTTGACTATCCCTGGCACTTTGCCATTTTCATGTAAATTTTAGAATCTTAGTACCAATTTCCATAAAAATACATGAACTTTGATTAGGAAATGTGTTTAATCTATAGATCAACAGGGAGAATTGAAACGTTTACCATATTGTGTCTTCCAGTCCATGAATATAGCATATCTTTTTATTTACGTCGGCTTTAAGTTCCCTCGATATGTTTCATACTTTCCTTAGGAAAGGTCATACACATCTCTCAGTAGATTTGTTCCTGTGTATTAGCTGATTTTTGCTGCTATTCTAAGTTGTTTCTATTTTTTTATTGTTGATGACATAGAAATCAGTCCATTTTTGTATGTTGATATTGTCCAGTGAATGTGCTAATGCATCTATTACTAATAGTACATAACTTTTGTATTTTCTGAATACACAATTCTGTTACCTATAATAATTATAGTTTCTTTTATTCTTTCATAGTGGATATATATACCTTTTTTGCCTTATTATACCGGATACTGTCTTCGATATAGTGTTGAATAGAAGTGGTGATAGCTGGCATCCTTATCTTATTTCCAGTTTCGGGGATAAAGATTTTACTATTTACTGAACTTTATGCAGGATGCTTACTTCAGGTTGTTTACGTATACTTTTATCATAGTAAGTAAGTTTCATTCTCGTACTAGTTTTCTGAGATTTAATCACAGGTGGCATTTCCTGCATCTATTAAGATGATTATTTTTTCCTTTAATGTGGTAAACAACATCTTTTGCTTTTCTGGTATTAAATCAACTTTGCAGTCCTAGAAGAAACTTAAATATACACATGCACAGGCATGTAAATGCAATTTGCTAATTTTTTGCTTAAAATTTTTCTATTTATGATCAAGGAAGAGATTGGCCTGTGATAATGTCCTTGTCAGGGTTGGGTAGCAAAAGTAATGCCTGTTTCTTATGATTTCATAAGTACTCTATTTGATGGCAACATTTGGATAAGATTTGTACTGTTTGTTTTAAAGATGTTTGCAATAATTCACTCCTAAAGCTACCTATTCCTTGAGATCTGTTTATGGAAACCTTTTAATTACAGATTCAATTTCTTTAATAAATATAGTACTTAAATCTTCTGTCTCAGTGTAGTAACTTTTGTAAATTATGTCTTTTTGAGATTTAAAAAAATCAATGGCTCTATTAAAGTAAAATTGACCTAAAATAAACACCAAATATTGTAAGGGTGCAAGTTGCTAATTTTGACGTAAGTATACATACATGGAACCATTAGCATAATCTAAATAATGAATATTACCCCTGATCCCAGTTTCCATCGACCTCTGTTATCTATATAATATTGACTCTTCCAATCCATTTACATTCTACACCATTCCATTTACTTAGGTCTTCTTTAATATTTTTTAAAAGTTTTATAATGTCAATGTAGAATAGTGTTTCTCAACCTCAGCAATGATGACATTTTGAACCAAATAATTCTTGGTTGGGGAAGAGGAGTGCTGTCCTATGCATTGTAGGATATTTACGAGCATCCCTGCCCTCTATAGTACCTTTCCAAAATTTCATTTTACGTTTGTTGCTGGCGTTTAACAATAAAATTGATTTTTATATATAGACTTGGTGATCCAACAATTTTGTTAAATTTACTTGCTAACACTAATAATTTTTTGTCAACTTGGAAAAATGATGGAAGACTTCAGCTGGTACTTCAAAAATCATGATATCCAAGTGACCAATATACATATGAAAAGGTGCTCAGCTTCATTAGGCATCATGTAAACACAAATTGAAACTACAGTGAATATAACTGCATACCCAAGAGGGTGGCTAGTGTTATAAACAAAACACTATTGCACACAATGGTGACAATAGCACATGATGGTGAAGATGTGGAGCAAATGGGACTATCATAGTGATGGAAGCTTATAAACATTGAAAAATGGTTAGACCCAGCATTTGAAGTCCTATATTTATACCCAGTGGAAATCAAGCATTTGTTTACCAAAAGACAGGAGCAAAAAGTGGTTATTGCTAGTATGTTCACCATAGCCAAAACCTGGAAGCTGCTAAAACACCTATCAACAATAAAAGGGATAAATTAATTCCAGGATAGTATTGCAGTATTTAAATTTATCACAATGAGAATGAACAAACAACATCTATATGCAACAATACCAGTGAATCTTACAAACATGTTGAGCATAAAAGCCAGATTCAAAAGAGTGCATAGTGTATAATCCATTTCTACAACGGTCAAAAACAAGCAGAACTCATCTGTGGTGTTAGAATTCAGGTTCACTTTACCCTGGGAGGTTAGTTCCTGGAAGAGAACCTGAGTGGGTCTTCTGAGTGCTGTGAATGTTCTGTGGATCTTTTTTTTTTTTTAACTTTTTTTAAAAATTTGATTTTATTGAGATTGTTCACATACCATACAATTATCCAACAATCCAAAGTGTACAATCAGTTGCCCATGGTACCATCATAGAGCTGGGCATCCATCACAATTAATTTTTTTTTTCAAATTTTAGAACATTTCCATTACTCCAGAAAAGAAATCAAGACAAAAAGGAAACTCAAATCTTCCCATATACCTAATCACCCCCCCTCCATTGTTGACTCATAGTGTTGTTATAGTACATTCGTTACTGTTGATGAAAGGATTTTAAAATACTACTAACTGTAGTATATAGTTTGTAATAGGTATAGTTTTTTTTCCCTATATGCCCTCTATTACTAACTTCTAGTTATAGTGTCATGTATTTATTCAGGTTCGTGAAACAGATTTCTAATATTTGTACAGTTAATCACAGAAATTGCCCACCACAATATTCATTGTTTTATGCATTCCCATCTTTTAACCTCCAGCTTTCCTTCTGGTGACATATATGACTCTGAGTTTCCCCTTCCCACCACATTCACACACCATTCAGCACTGTTAGTTATTTTCACAACGTGCTACCATCACGTCTGTCCATTTCCAAAGATTTAAGTCAACCTAGTTGAACATTCTGCTCATAACAAGCAACCACTCCCCATTCTTTAGCCTTGTTCTATATCCTGGTAACTTATATTTCATGTCTATGAGTTTACATGTTATAATTAGTTCATGTCGGTGAGACCCTGCAATATTTGTCCTTATGTGTCTGACTTATTTCACTCAATAGAGTGCCCTCAGGGTTTCTTCATCAACCCATTTTTTTAAAGATGGTTTTGTTCACACACCACACATTCCATCCTTAGTAAACAATCGATGGTTCCCTGTATAGTCATGAATTTGTGTATTCACCACTGTCACTACTATCTATATAAGGACATCTCTATTTCTTCTATAAAGCAGGAGGAGGCATCAAAGAAGGTAGAGAGACAAAAGAAAAAGAATAAAGGAAGAGAAAAAAAAACCATGACAGCTAGGAAGCAACAAAAGGAAAGATAGAATTAAACTAAAGTAAAATACAGAGTCGGATAACATCACCAGTGCCAAGAGTCCCATACCCCTTCCTTATGTCCCCCTCTTACAGGCATTTAGCTTTGGTATATTGCCTTTGTTACATTAAAGGAAGCATAATACAGTGTTTCTGTTGACTGTAGTCTCTAGTTTGCATTGATTGTATTTTCCCCCAATACCACCCTATTTTTAACACCTTGCAAGGTTGACATTCATTTGTTCTCCCTCATGTAAAAACATATTTGTACATTTTATCACAATTGTTGAGCACTCTAGGTTTCACTGAGTATACAGTCCCATTCTTTATCTTTCCTCTTTCCTTCTGGTGTCCCACATGCTCCTAGCCTTCCTCTTTCAACCATACTCACAGTCCTCTTTGTTCAGTGTACTTACATTGCTGTGCCACCATCACCCAAAATTGTGTTCCAAGCCTCTCACTCCTGTCTTTTCCTTTGTGTCTGTAGTGCTCCTTTTAGTATTTCCTGTAGAACAGGTATCTTGTTCACATACTCTCTCATTGTCTGTCAGAGAATATTTTAAACTCTCCCTCGTATTTGAAGGACAGTTTTGCTGGATATAGGATTCTTGGTTGGTGGTTTTTCTCTTTCAATATCTTCAATGTATCACCCCACTTCCTTCTTGCCTCCATGGTTTCTATTGAGAGATCCTCACATAGTCTTATCAAGCTTCCTTTGTGTGTGATGGATTGCTTTTCTCTTGCTGCTTTTAGGATTCTCTCTTTGTCTTTGACATTTGATAATCTGATTATTAAGTGTCTTGGCGTAGGCCTATCCATATCTATGGATATGGGGTATGCTGCACTTCTTGGATCTGTAATTTTATGTCTTTCATAAGAGATGGGAAATTTTCATTGATTATTTCCTCTATTATTGCTTCTGCCCCTTTTCCCTTCTCTTCTTCTGGGACACCCATGATATGTACATTCATGCTCTTCATGTTGTCATTCAGTTCCCTGAGACATTGCTCATATTTTTCCTTTCTTTTTCCTGTCTGTTCTTTTGTGTGTAGGATTTCAAGTGTCTTGTTCTCCAGTTCCTGAGTTTTCTTCTGCCACTTGAGATCTGCTGTAGTATGTCTCCATTGTCTCTTTCCTCTCTTGTGTTGTGCCATTCATTTCCATAGACTCTGCCAGTTGTTTTTTCAAACTTTCAATTTCTACCTTATATTTGCCCATTGTTTTCATTATACCCTTTATCTCTTCCCTAAACCTTTTGAATTGATTTAATATGAGTTGTTTCCATTCCTGTATCTCAGTTGAAGTGCAAGTTTGTTCCTTTGACTGGGCCATAGCTTCGTTTTTCTTAGTGTAGGTTGTAGTTTTCTGTGGTCTAGCCATCTTGTTTCCTTGGTTACCCCAATCAGGTTTTCCCAGACCAGAATGGGCTCAGGTCTCAGAAGGGGGAAATATTCAGTATCAGGTTTCCCTGAGGGTGTATCTTAGAAGATTGACACATCCTGTGAGGTCTCTAGATGCTGTGCTTTTCGTAACCTGCCTAATAGATGGTGCCTGTCAGCCGGTTGCTCCTGACTGGTGTAAGGAGGTGTGGCCCCCTTAGTTTCTGTTTTGGGTATTTTCCCCCAGGCTCTAGGGTCTGGCTCTGAATGGAATGCAGGTAGTAGAGCTGGACACCACCTCCTTCCTCTTCGGGAAAATACACCCCCTAGGGAGTTATTATCTGCATTTAAATAGGTTCTTTGTCTCTCTGACTCTGCTGTCTCCACCCTTGTCTGGGTCAAAGTGCTGCAAACTGAAAATGGCTGTGGCTCTCTCCTCTGAGCCACTCAGGTTGAGAGAGAAAAAGGGAGAGAAAGCCCCGTTTCAGAGCCAGTCCACAGCCTCCCTGTTTCACCTGTTGGCCCAGAGATAGCGCCTGGTCTTCTGGGCTCTTCCTCCCAGGATAGAGAATTCTTCTGGCTCATTAAGGTCAGTCGTCACTAGAAGCCTCTGTCTGGTTGTTGGGGATTTGTAGCTTGTATTGAGCAGTGCACATTTGTTAATTAAAACCCCAGTTGGAGCTGGACTGAGGTATATTTGCTTGTTCAGAGAGTGCTACTTTCTACTACAGCAAGGTTTTGCAGTTCAGGCTGCTGTGGGGGGAGGGGTCTCCTGGCACAGTTCCACAGTTTTTACTTCCAGATTTTATACTGTGATCTCAGCAATTCCACCTTCAGGTTGGTGTATGATGTGTGGACAGTCACAGTTGTCCCTCAGCAGTTATTCCAGATTATTTACTAGTTGTCCCTGGTTGTTTTTCAGTTGTTCCAGGGGGACTAACTAACTTCTACTCCTCTATATGCTACCATCTTTCTCCTCCTCTCTTCTGTGGATCTTGATGCTGATAATGTAGGAGTGTCCAGTTGGTGAAAATTATTCAAGCTATATGCTTATGTTCACTTTTCTATGTGCTGCACTTCAGTAAAAAGTTACAAAAATTATGGAACTATTTTTCTGCCTGTAATCTGGCTCTACAATAGGCAGTCTGTTGTTACAAACGCAACTTGAGTTATGTTGCTTATGTTGCACACTCCCCATCCCCCGCTTCCCACCACCACTGCCTAGTCACCTCCACTCCCACTCATAACTCAGCTCGGTGAGATGAGGTAGTTTTTAATAGGTCTCATTTAAAACCTAAGTCATGCATTGAGCTGGACAAAATCTGTTATTTTATTCCTCCACTTGTTGAAACTTGTTTCACTGGGACTTCCCCAAGGTTGGCTAGGAAACTGTAATTAGCAAGAGTTTCAGTTTAAAAAACAGTGACCACAGTTCAAATGTCTTGACTAGAAAGAACATTTCATTAATTTGCTTTTTTTTTTTCCCATTTCTATATTCTCTTTCAGTTGATCATAGTGCACTTAGGGAGGGATGCCTATGCACTTACATGAGCTTCTGAGTATGTTCGTATACATCAAAAGTTCAGGATCCCTTTTTGTCAAATTCAAGACATATGTTTCTATATATGCCTTTTTAAATAGGCTTCACCCACCCAGTATAAATTTTCCTTAAATTTTTGTCCTTGATTTGATTGTCAAATCAATTTAGTTCTTATTTAGATATAGATCTGTTGGTTAACAGTTTAGCAGATTTCACTTTCTCTTTTATTTTTTCAAACATGAGAAAAGTTTGAGTATCAAATTATTGCCTGTAACTGTTCAGTGAAATATATGTATGTTCACTTTACCTGACCATATTGAAATTTTGATTCCATTCTTTAGTGAATATTTGGGAGATTTTGTTTGTTTGTTTTTGTAAACAAATATTTTACAAAGCTTTTATTTTATAATATGTTTTGGAAAATCTATGAAAAATTAGGCTAAATTGAAAATGTTCAGTCCTATCATGTTAATCATTATATTCTGTTGTCTAACATTTTCAAAATGTTCATAATTTTTCATTTTGCCAGATTTATTATTTCATTTAAATTTTCTGTTTAGTTTCCTGTATTTTAGTCTAACAGATTTTGTCATTTTAGAATGAATATAGATATCATGTTTTTTCTTGAATTGATTTCTAAATTAACTAAATTACATTTCAATTTGTAAACAGATGTTTGCATTTATTTTATGGCTATAATTTCTCTGTACCTTTTAGAGAAATGAGTCATTTTTATTTCTATTGTCAATGGCAGTCATATTTGCTTTTTTTGGCCGTTATATGCAAATTTGATGAATATTCTTCTCATTTAATTTTTTGATTTGATTTTGTGCCATATGCCTCAGATTCACTTTCAGAAAACATGAGAAAAGTTTGAGTATCAAATTATTGCCTGTAACTGTTCAGTGAAATATATGTATGTTCACTTTACCTGACCATATTGAAATTTTGATTCCATTCTTTAGTGAATATTTGGGAGATTTTGTTTGTTTGTTTTTGTAAACAAATATTTTACAAAGCTTTTATTTTATAATATGTTTTGGAAAATCTATGAAAAATTAGGCTAAATTGAAAATGTTCAGTCCTATCATGTTAATCATTATATTCTGTTGTCTAACATTTTCAAAATGTTCATAATTTTTCATTTTGCCAGATTTATTATTTCATTTAAATTTTCTGTTTAGTTTCCTGTATTTTAGTCTAACAGATTTTGTCATTTTAGAATGAATATAGATATCATGTTTTTTCTTGAATTGATTTCTAAATTAACTAAATTACATTTCAATTTGTAAACAGATGTTTGCATTTATTTTATGGCTATAATTTCTCTGTACCTTTTAGAGAAATGAGTCATTTTTATTTCTATTGTCAATGGCAGTCATATTTGCTTTTTTTGGCCGTTATATGCAAATTTGATGAATATTCTTCTCATTTAATTTTTTGATTTGATTTTGTGCCATATGCCTCAGATTCACTTTCAGAATTTACTTAGTTGATCTACTTCCTGCTTCTAATCATTTCAGTGCTTATCTAACTGCATTTTGTTCCTGTTTATGAGGTAAGAACCATGGACTATATGAACTCCCAAAAGACTAATTCTTAACCTCTCAGTATATGATTATTATTTAATGAAATGGAAACATTTTTGAGTTATTATGCTAATGAATTGTGTCACTGATTTTTAAACAGCTTAGAATTTTAAAAGCCATTCTCTCTTTTATCATTTGAATAAAATTAGATGGTTGACTTGATTGTTTGCACGTAGCTCATATGTGTCCTGTGGGTGAGAGCATATGGTGTGATTAGATCATCGTGTGGAGAGGGAGGGAACTGTGGGTGTCCCTTGCAGAGCCGGTGCTGCATTGTTAAAGCTATTGCTTCCTCAGAATTCCCTCATAGCTCACACTTTCTCACATTTTTTGGCCAGTCACTTGTATACCCCTCAGCAATACAAAACCTTGGTTGGGAAAAAAAAAAAATCAATTCTATATATTCCTGCAGTTGCTGGAGAAAATGGTGATATAAAATAGGCAGTCCTTATTTTCTTACATTTCATACTCTGTGAAATGAATTCATTAGTTACACGTACTCCTCCAATTTCTAGTTTACTGACAACAGATTTTTCTTAGGGTATTATTTTTTGCTTGCTAAAATGTGAGAGTTAAAGAGAAAATAGATAATGTTGTTTTGGCCAAAATTTGAGAGCTATTGTTGATCCTCCAGCAGCTATCATTTTGCTAAAATTCTTATATCCTAAGTGGATGCATGCATAGTGGTTAATCATGACGTATATGAGTTTAGCTTTTTGTTTTCCACCTCCTATATTTGTCGCAAGACAGGTTTGCTTTAGAAATTCACCGTTTATTCAGGACAGAAAGACGGGTGGTGGAATTTTAGTGATTTCTCTCATTTAAAGAATTATATTAGAGTCTAAATGGTTGTTGCCCCAGTATATATATGTTGACACACTTAAATAAGCTTTGACATTCATTATGATTATGTGCTTGCAAGCCTGAAAATAAAGATAAGAGAGATGAAAGAATTTAGGTTATTAGGGAAGGAGCCAATCATTTAATCATGAATTGATATTTTAGAAAGCTCTCCTTTTTCAGTCCTGTAGATTGCAATACTGGTTGACAAAATGAACTTCCTTATTACTGCCGCAAAACAAATGTTCCTCAGGTGGTTTTTAAAACCAGTTTTCCTAAGAGACATTTTCGCAACCCCTACTTATGGCAAAACTTTTATCCCAGAGTCCCCAGAAAGGCTTCAGCACTCTGTGAAACTCCTGAAATTTTATGCAGCATTTTGTGTGTTTGTATTTTATGTATGTTTGTATGCATACATACATGTATGTTTGTTTTTGTTTGCTTGTTTCTGGGGTGTATTAATCAAAGCAGAGGCTGTGCTGCTATAACAAAGAGTCCCAGAAAAGGATGACGTAAACTTGATAGCAGTTTTTCGCTGACATAACAGTCGACAAGTAAACAAACAGGTGGCCCTGGAGAGTATGCACTTCTGCCCCTTGAGGTTATGCAGCATCTAAGTTTCTTCTGTCTCCTCATCGCATCTGCTGCTAGGGTGTAGCCTTTATTCCCAGTGGTTGAAACTGGTGCCTTTGTGTCCTAGTGTAAGGATCCCAGAGGGCATGCTCACGGAAATCACGCACGAGTTACACACACCTCATTTGCTCACATTCTTTGTGGAGAACATTGCCACAGCTAAGCACAAGAGAATCTGGGAAATAACACCTCTACAGCTGCTCAAGCTCAAGGAAGTTGTTAGTTACTACAAGAGAAGGAAGAGGAGAACGGTTACTGTGAGGCAATTAGCAGTCTGCCACACAGACAGAAAATGGAGGAAAGGCTCTGTGACCCCAAAAGGTTTAAAGCCACTGACGGAGAGTAAAAGTTTTTAGCAGCAATAGCCTGTTTTAAAATGTGGGGTTTTTAAAGCCCTTTTTACAGTCTTAGAACAAAAGTCATATAAATAGAACTCTCCTACCCACATATTTTTAAATAGATAAAGAATATACTCAAATTACAGTATATAAAGGAAATAAAGGAAATAGTATTAAAACATTGTGTGTTTCAGTATGTAAGTGTCAGGTATGAGCATCCCTGGAGGCATAATGGGGAGTAGATAGATGGCCTGTACCTAAAATCCCTGCTGGCACTGTAGCTGCATTTGCAGACCATGCAGATGTGGTATATCATCAATGGAAATACCTTGAGGGGTCCTAACGCCAGTGACATAATTTTCCATGAACAGCTCTTACAACAAAGTATGGCATTCTCTCATAATACAGGGTTGGTGTGTTCCTAGAAAGAATATTCATGATATATTAAAACCCATGCAAAAATTTGGAGTTATAGTCTAGTCTCAGACATCATCAGCAGTTCTACTTACCTGAATGCCGTGGAGTCATCTGGAAGGCCTGCGAGATGCAGGGCATTCCCCCACTGACAGTGACTGTCCTGCACATGGTGAGGCCTCTCCCTCTTTGCTCTTTGCTCACTACGGCCAGGAATATCCCCATAAATGTGAAAATTACCCACCTACCAACCCCCCACTCCCCCCCCCCCCACACACATGCACACACACATTTTAAGTGGCACTGCTTATTTTTTAGAAAATTTTCCCTTGGAGATCATCACTGCCTTTTGTTCTTTCAGTTCTTCTGTGGTAACCCTGCACCCACATCCACTCGTTTGCCTCTCAGCAATGTCCATGCAAATGTTTTAGTGCAGCACAACTTGAGTGATTCATATTGCATTCAGTGTAGGCAGATCACTGGTGTACAGAATCATATTGCTCATGGAGCTTGGCAGCAACTAGTTTCCTCTAAGCTCCATGACACCTTTGTTTTCATTAACTATTGTGACTTTGGATCTGACCTTTGGGATCACTGTCATTTTCTTTTTCTTAATTTTTATTTTTTCTTTGCTGGGCCTGTATAATAGAACATTGGGTCTGGAAGAAACATGAGAGATTGTCTACTTTAATCACTTTATTTTATAGACCTTTTAAAATGAGTTTCAAATGGTTAACAGTAACTTCCGCAAGACCCTGTGGATTAGTCCTAACTCTAAAGCAAGCCAGGGATATTCCTTATTGCTCTCATGTTTCATGTATTTCATTCTTTTTATTCTGTCCAAGTTCTCCCAGCTCGACTTTAGATCACAGTTGGCTTCCTGGGTTGATAGTGCTTTCTAGACCCATCCTGCAGACATCTCCTCATACCTCCCCGTTCTCAACCTGATTCTTTCCTTCATGTGGCTCCCAGTGAATTCATACAGAGGAGAGGAGCTGGGTCAGCTCTGCTCCATTCCTGTTAGCTTAAATTTTCTTTATTTGTATTATCTGCTATCTACTTTTATTTTTAGTAATTTTTTCCCACCCCTTGTCCATTTTGGGGGAACTGGTTTAATTAGAATTTATAATTGGTAACATTGCATAACTGGAAACAAGTTGAGTGCACTGCTTTGAAGTACACTGAAGTGAAGGAACATGGAAGGTCCCTCCTCTGACTGGGGTCCCACCTCTTCCTTCATGACACCTCTTCCACAAGTGACACCTGACGATGGAATGGAGGTGAAGTGCCGGTTCAGGGTTTTGCTTTGTTTCACTTTATTCCTGCATCCCAAAATGTCATTGTGTCCACACCACAAGGCTGAGTGCCATGCTGGAGACAACTGTTTTTGACTCTCTACACTCACCGCCTGAACTTGTATGTGTGCTTCATCTAAATTCTGGATCCAAATGACCTTACTGAAATATCCTAAGTGCCTCCTTTTCTCGTGATTTTTGCTTCTGAACCAGCAAGTTCCCTAAACACTCAGCAAATTCATTCCTAATGCTCTGAAACTTTTCAGGAGTGCACAGCTGTATCACAGACATTAGCTTTTAAAAATTCACTGTAGGTCTATACATTCTGCCCCAGTATTATCTCTTGGCTTGTCACATTAGTCTTTTAAAATTTTATTGTACTCAACTCAGCCTTCTGTTATGCCTCAAGCCACAGGAACTGGAATGAAAGGTCATTTTGCTGTTGGGAGTGAGTGTGTCCAGTGCTAGATTTTAAATTATTGAAAAACTCCCTAGTTTGATGCCTGAAACATCTCTGCACAGCTAGTTATTTTTGTTGTTAGCAATGATGTTCCTATTTTCAGTTTTAGTTTTAGAAAGTGTTCTAGTTTGCTCATGCCGCCGGAATGCAAAACACCAGAAATGGGTTGGTTTTTATAAAGGGGGTTTATTTGATTACAAAGTTACAGTCCTAAGGCCATAAAGTATCCAAGGTAATTTATCAACAATTGGGTACCTTCACTGGAGGATGACCAATGACGCCCAGAAAATCTCTGTTGGCTGAGAAGGCATGGGCTGGTGTCTGCTCCAAAGTTCTGGTTTAAAAATGGCTTTCTCCCAGGACATTCCTCTCTAGGCTACAGTTCCTCAAAAATATCACTCTTAGTTCCTCTTGGGGTGTTTGTACTCTCTTAGTTTCTCTGGAGCAAGAGTCTGCTTTCAATGGCCATCTTCAAACTGTCTCTCATCTGCAGCTACTCTCTCAGCTTCTGTGCATTCTTCAAAGTGTCCCTCTTGGCTGTCGCTCCTCTTCAAAATGTCACTCTCAGCTGCACTGAGTTCCTTCTGTTTGTCAGCTCATTTATATGGCTCCAGTGATTTAATTTAGACCCACCCTGAATGGGTGGGGTAACACCTCCATGGACATATCCAATCAGAGTCATCACCTACAGTTGGGTGGGGCACATCTCCACAGAAACACTCAAAGAATTACAATCTAATCAACACTGATACATCTGCCTATACAACATTACATCAAAGATAGTGGTGTTTTGGGGGACATAATACATTCAAACTGGCACAGAAAGGATCTTTCTTGTATTTATCAAATAGCTACAGAAATATACAAATATATACAGAAATATATGTATGTATATAATATACATAAAGATATTAAAAGTGGTTTCATTGTTTATCATCTGCATTTCTGAAGTATTAGGGTACATATAAAAAATGAAGGTTTTCTGCATGCATGTGTGGGGAGGGGTAACCAGGAACTTTGGTACTCTCTGTTCCATTTTTCTATAAACCTAAAACTGATCTAAAAAATGAAACCATTGGCACATAGGTAAAGAGACAAGTGGCAGGTAGTAAAGAGAAAGGAGATGGCATGCAGGCATTATATCAGAAACCTGCAAGAGTGAAAACCCTGCATTTGAGCACACAACTTACTCCACAGATTCCTGAAAGCAAAAGCAGAGAGCAAACACACACAGTTACATAGACCTCATTTTCTTTTAAAAGGCAGCATTAGTTTGCATATAGGGAAATCCGAACATTTGAACAAGGTTCAATGGCGATTTTGAAGAATGGTGAGGACATCATTAATGAAGACCATTACTTATTCTCTAGCCTTTGACAACAGATTGACAGTACATTAAATTGGAGTTTATGAAGATGTATCTATTTGGGGCCAAAGTAATAAAGCAGATACTAGGTGGATTATTTCCTAGTGTGCTAGCTTGCTATAGTTTAGATACTACAAGGCAGTATTTCCTACAGTGAGCACGATCTGTCAAACACCAATCCCACAGAATGTTCTATGAAGAGCAGTTTTCTTAACTTTCAGGAGTTTAAGAAATGCTGCACTCATTTGCATAGTAAAGGCTCCAGAAAGCTCTTCAGTGAAGAAAAACTGTTGAACTTTGTGTGTTTCTCAAACTTAATTGGTCATAAAATCTTTTATTTCCCAGAAATATCTCATGGATTATGATCATAGAATGCATTTCAGAAAATGAGGAAGTAAACGAAGGTTTGGCATGCCATTAAGCTATGTCATAGGTCTTTCAAATATAATGTAGGACTGGACTAACAGGCAATGTCCGTTACTAATGCAAAGAGAACTGGGTGTTTTAGAATTTTAATCTAAATGCTTGCTATAACTGTAATTTAGGTGGCATTTTTGGCATTTTGTTATGAATATTTGAAGATTGATTTAGAGTCTTATCTTTATGAAACACTACCCTTATACTGTACTTTAACTTGAACTCCTGGCTTAGTTTATAATCCAACTTTTTTTTTCATGGTCTTGGCTTTCTTTGTAAATAGAATTTCTTTCTCCAGTGAGCTGCATACTATCTTCAAAGTGGAAAATGTTTAATAGATTACTCAGTATAATACTTTTTAGTTGTATTAGTTTACCCTGGATCGAGTTGGACAAAATAGATATCCATTGGGGATAAAACAAAAGCAAAAACTTTTAAGTGGTGGAGGTGGTAGAAGGGTGGTTAAACATGCGTTGACCTCAAGTTTAATTTGCTCTATGATTCTGGGGTATCACTGTTCCTCTTAAGCTGTCTATTACGATCTTTCACACCCTATTCCTTTCCCCTAAAATAGGGAAGAAGTGATTGATTGGTTATCATAAGTCATAGAATATCTCTCTGGGACAGTTTTAGCTCGGTCACTGATGTCTGGTCCAGTCAGTATGGCCTGGGTGGGAGGACTGATATTACTCAAAGCTAAGGGACTGATTTCTCAGAAGGGGACGGTAGAGGTCATGTTACCAGTCATCAGAGCCTACTGAGTGCACAACACCCTCCAGCTATAATACTTAGCTTCAAAGCAGATAGTCCCTTTCAAACTCTCCCACTGATATCATGGTATCTGTATTTGGTGATATAAAGTTAGAGCACAAACATGACCACAGACATAGGGGACTGGTGGTTTGATGGGTTGAGCCCTCTACCACAGGTTTTACCCTTGGGAAGACGGTTGCTGCAAAGGAGAGGGTAGGCCTCCCTATGGTTGTACCTAAGAGCCTCCTCCTGAATGCCTCTTTGTTGCTCAGATGTGGCCCTGTCTCTCTAGCTAAGCCAACTTGAAAGGTGAAATCACTGCCCTCCCCCCTACGTGGGATCAGACACCCAGGAGAGTGAATCTCCCTGGCAACGTGGAATACGACTCCCGGGGAGGAATGTAGACCTGGCATCGTGGGACGGAGAACATCTTCTTGACCAAAAGGGGGATGTGAAAGGAAATGAAATAAGCTTCAGTGGCAGAGAGAATCCAAAAGGAGCCGAGAGGTCACTCTGGTGGGCACTCTTATGCACACTTTAGACAACCCTTTTTAGGTTCTAAAGAATTGGGGTAGCTGGTGGTGGATACCTGAAACTATCAAACTACAACCCAGAACCCATGAATCTCGAAGACAGTTGTATAAAAATGTAGCTTATGAGGGGTGACAATAGGATTGGGAAAGCCATAAGGACCACACTCCACTTTGTCTAGTTTATGGATGGATGAGTAGAAAAATAGGGGAAGGAAACAAACAGACAAAGGTACCCAGTGTTCTTTTTTACTTCAATTGCTCTTTTTCACTCTAATTATTATTCTTGTTATTCTTGTGTGTGTGCTAATGAAGGTGTCAGGGATTGATTTGGGTGATGAATGTACCACTATGTAATGGTACTGTAAACAATCGAAAGTACGATTTGTTTTGTATGACTGCGTGGTATGTGAATATATCTCAATAAAATGAAAATTAAAAAAAAAAAAAAAAGAGCACGTACTTGAGATTTTTGAGATTTAAAAGATAACAAAGTAGCATTCAAAAAATGATGGGTATTGACATTTTATATTAATTTTTAAAATTTTACTCTTCATATATTATTTGCTAAGTGATATTTGGGTTCTTTACACTCATCATTTCTAATTCATATAATAGCCCTGTACATTCAATATGTTTCATTTCCCCATTTGACTGAGACAAAGACTCAAAATTGTTAAGAAACTGGAGCATCCTCAGACAGCTTGGAAGTTATTGCCGGACTAGGATTAGCAACCCAGTTTTCTAACTTTAAACCTAGCCATTTTTCTACTGTGACATGCCGGGTAACTTATTTAAGAGAATTCCAGGGAATGTCTTGATACATCAGATGTCAGGTATGTGTGTGTGTGGTTTTTTTTTTTTTTTTTTTTTTTAGCATTTAGGGGATATTAGAGGGAACAGGGTTGTACATAAAATTGAAATCTTCCTAGAGTATTCCTTAGTAGTCAGTTTTGCCCACAGCTGATTGACTTGATTTTAAAGAGATCTATTATCCACACTTTGAAAAGTTGTATTACAGTAACATAACTTTGGTATTGATAGCCCCTAGGATAAAGCTGAAATGTACTGTATGCTTTTTCTTTTTGTTACTTGACATAAAAACCAGTAACTAAAAGTAGCTCCTGTTACTTGTATGTTCCTTGCTGTTCATACATCCTGATAAAAGTATCTTTTAAACACCCTCATTACAAAACTGGTTACATGGATTCGTCAAATAGTAATATAACTGAACCACAACAAAATTAGTTTATTCAGTATAATATAAATTCAACACCCACCCTGCTGTGCTATGCAAGATGCTGCTCTCATGGAGATTACAGTCTGCTTTTTTTAAGTATCTTACTTTGTAATGCATCTTCTCTGATAATACTGCTTTGAGTCCTATATTCTCTCCCCCATCCCCTAAACATGCACACACACATATAATTTTGTCACTCAACCAGTAGAGAAATGAAAAGTATTAAATGAGTTTTGTCCCTCTTTTCCTGCATTAGTTTTCTGTTGCTGTGTAACTCGTAGCTTAAAGCAGCATACATTTATTATCTTATAGTCCCCATGGATGAGAAGTCTGTTTTCAGCTTAACTAGGTCCCCGGAGCAGGGTCCCAAAAGGCTGAATCGATATGTTGGGAAGGCTGGAAATCTTATCTGTAGCTTAGAGTCCTCTTTCAAGCTCATTCAGGTGGGCAGAATTTGGTTCCTTGTGATTGTAGGACTAAGACTCTATACTCCTAGAGGCTGCCCTTTTTCATCGGCAGTTCAGAGCATGGTTGATTGCTTCTTCAAGGCCAGTAAGAGAGTGTTTCTCACTACAGTCTGCTAAGTTTTATGTAATGGAACGTAATTAGTGGAGTTCAATCCCATCACCTTAGCCATATTCTGTTGGCTACATGCAATTCATAGATCCTGACTCAAGGAGAGGGGATAATACAAGGGCATGACCCATTGAGAGTCATTCTAGTTGTGCCTGTCACACCCTCCACCAAATAATAATTATATTAATAATTACTGTAATTATATGTGTAACCATATATAATATAAATATGGTAATAATGATTGTTATTATTCTAGCTAAATCTGTTGAGAACTTTCTCTGAATCAGACACTACTTATAGCATTTTACATTTATATTCGTTTAATCTTCACAAAAACTGTGAAATAGAGAATTTGATAGTCATAGTTTACAAATGATGAAACTGAAGTGTGGAAAAGTGGATCCTCCTTCTCAGCTAAAAATATCCATCCAAAACAAAAGATAAGCAGGCAAAACAATAGCAGCAGAAAATCTTGATGCTACATATTCCTTCAGCTACCATGTTCTCACTCCTTTTCCATTTATAGCAAAATTCTTTCCTTCCCTCTTAGGAATTTTGGTGACTTCTCCTCCTCTCCTCAAATTCCCAAGGGCTCCCTCCTCCCTGTCCTTCCTTCACATACATCTCTGCTTATGATCCTTCCTGCACACACATACTCCTATTATAGTGTCTTATTGTACTTTTTATGTTTCTTTCGGTGGCCCTGACACAGTCTTTAATTATAACTTTATAGGTCACAGACCATGTCATTTATTTTTACTGTTGTATTCCCAGAACCTAGTACATAAATGGTTTGACAGGAAGAATGAATATCTGAACATTAGAAAAAGAAAGCCGTGTGGTGTAATAGAAAAAAATATCAATTTGGTGGCTCAGATCATGCTTCTCTGCTTGCCTTCCTTCAAGGTTGTCAGAAGCACTAAATTAATGATAGTTATTATTTACCAGTTGAGCAATAAGTAGATTGGGGCCGTTATTAAACTGGGGCTGGGAGGAAACTTTCAGGCATTAGGCATTGATGGATAACAGTAGGGGGAATTAAAGGCATACTGGATGCCCAGGTTTGGGAATTCTCGAAGCAGCCTTTCCAAAATTCTGGCATTTACCATTCTATTATTATGAACATTTCCCCTTTTCTCTCCTGCTCTGGGTTCTAGGCTCTTGTGGCAGCAGAAGCTGTGTTTCTGTTTCACAGTCCATGGCACATAGTAGATGTTTATGAAATGTTTGTTAAAGAAATGAATGACTAATAGATAGTCACTTCCACACAGCTGTTCAGTGTATTAGAAATGGAAACAGTGATTCATTGATTCCCATTATATTATAACATAATCTCATTCTATCTTAACAAGAATAATGAGCTTGAGTTTCACTAAATAAAGCCTTAGTATTCTGTTTCTTGATTGGGTATATTGGAAGTTTGCTTTCTACCCCTTCCATAGAGGAAACATTTATGAAAATACAATTACAAGAATGATTATCTTTTAAGACATACATGCATTCTTTATTTGCTAAAACTCATTCATTTTTTTAATCTGCCTTTGGGCATTTTTAAATCATCACTTATTATCACAGCCCATCAGAATGTCCCAATGTATGGCCGGGGGTTTTCTACACATTTGTAATGAGATGGATGAGCCATGAACATCAAAACACACTTCTCTGATTTTGTTGAAGCTGATTAAAACTGTTCTGCCTGTGGCTTTGTATTTTTGCCCTTAGATGTCTTTATTTCATTTATTCTCACCTATTTCACCACAGGCTACATCTCGTTTGAGCAGGCTGTTGAAGCATCTGATAAATTATATATCAATTTGAATAGGATTTCCTTTGCCTTTTGAAAAAGGATGATTCATAGGAAAAAGTGGCAGAATATAAAAGCATAGTCTATCACTGGAAAATAATTATTGTTTTTAATAATATTGTACAGACGCTTAAGGGAAATCCCATGTAAGTTAGTAGTTGAAACTCAAAAATTTAACCTTTTGAGAATGAATATTGGAGTTCTCCTTTTTTTCATGTTTTTCTAATATTTGCATCCCTCAAAAGTGGTTTCCTGAATTGTTTTTGCTGATATCCAAATCAAATTGTGACTGATAGTAGCAATTACAAGCAAATATTTATTTTTATCTCAATTTTTCCCATAATTGGGACTTGAGAAATTGCTTGCGAACATCTCTTACTGTAATGACTGCCTTCCCAAAGTCTGATTAAACATCTTAACCAACTGGTTGGTCTGCTTACGAATTGTGTTTTCAGAGGGAAGAAGTACTGCACATACACATATATGCACATATATGTACACAAATATGTACACATATATGTATATGGATAAACAGATATAGAGATATACAAATATAAATATGTACTTGTACATATATTTTTTTAATGAAAAGATGATAATCAGTTTCTACAAGGTTAGTTATCATAAGGCTATCTTATAATTTTCTTTAATTTTCAAAGCCTTTCACAGTTTACATACTTATATGTTTCATTTAATAGAAGGAGAATGAAAATGGTATAACAGTTTATTTCCTTTAACCCTATATAATAACAAATAGTCTTGAATACAGCTTTATAATGACAGTCTCTAATTAAAGGAAAAGTTTTTATGCATAGTTATATTTTGATTTTTTTTTCCAAAGACTATCAGAGTAATTTAGTTCATGCTGTGGTATTTAGACTTGAGGTTGTTTAGGCTTACAGATTAAATCTCATTGCATCATCCTTTACAATTTTTCACTTATTTTATTTATTTATTTGTTTATTTTGAATGTTTGAATTGTGCACAGTGCTAAAAATTATCTGATACCCTGATCCTAGGTATTTTTATTCATTCATTTCTTCAACAGTGATTGAGCATGTAGTTTGTGCAAATGGTTGTGTAAGGTTTATCTCATTTTACTGTTTCCCATGATGATACTTCCACAACTCTTAATGTACATTTCCCATACCATATCCTGGAGAACACTTGTTCCATGAGATATTGAAAATTGTTCCGTGAGAGGATTAGAAGTTTCAAAATTTTGAGTAACACTTCATAATAGATTTATTCTTAAGGATTTAAAATAAGCTAGTGTATTAGAGGACACTTACAGTAAAGAAACCTATTAACCACGTTCGAGAAGTACAGGCCTATATTTATTGAATGGAAAAATCTATTCCCTTAAAGATGGATTGCCTATTAAAATTATAATTAACCGTTAAAATACCTCTTTTGCAGAGTACAATATGGGAAATATTTTAATTCAATTTTGGAAATAGATTTTAAAATTATTGATTTGCAGAATTATCTTTAGTATATTGTTGATCTTATTTCCCTTACTTACACTAATCACTTTTAGTGACGCTCTCATTTTTTACCTAAGTTTATGCTTATAGAACAACATTTTCTCTTATCGATAGAAATTGAACGTATTCATTGGGTTTACTGGACCATCTTATTCACAAATAAGGGTGAGGCAGAAAATGAAATACTACCTTTTAGAGGGAATGAATACCCTCATTTTAATTTATATTGGTGTATAGACTACAAAGATACTGGATTTTTGATCGGGCAGGGTATTAAGGAAGTCAGTGATAACAGCTTATAATTCATATTCTCATTACTCTTTTGCTATTGCATTAGACTCCTGGTCAGTGTCCCAGTGTCTTGGTTGTCCTTGCTCTGAGGATCTTATTGATTTCTTTTTTAATCAGACACAGTAGCTAACATAGTGGACTGCACAGTGTTGACAAATAATTCCAAATGCCTTGATAGAAATTAGTGCATTTCTTCCCTTGCATCTGTGATGCCACTTGCTCTGGTTTTCTTCCTATCTCTGACTGCTTTTGGTCAGTCTCCCTACAGGATCTACTTCTACTCGTTCCATGTTGGTGTTCCTCTGGGTTCCACTTTAAGCCATCTTCTGTTTTGATAAAATTTCCTTCGGTATTCTCATCCCTACCCAAGTTTTCAACTACATCTTCTTTGCTGTACTTCTTAATTTTCTGTGTCCAATTCCTACCTTATTTTTGATCTTCTTGCCCCATTCTCAGTTATTAATTAGACTTCTTTACTTGGACGCCCTTATGATACCCTCAAGTCAACGGATCCAAAGTAAAACCCATCATCTCTTTGTCCAAAATGCTGCTCTTCTTGTACCTTGTCCTGTTCGAGGGTTTGCTGCCAGCGTCCACCCAGTTATCCCAGCCATGTTCCTGGGAATCCTCTTTGACACCTTTTCTCTTTCACCCCCAAACCCAGGCGCACTTAGCTCCATCATTTCCGGTTCCTGTTCCTCTCTTGAATATGCTCCCCCTCCTCACTCCCGCTGCCTGGGCATCTGTAGGCCACATGTTCCATCATTTGTTCCTGAGTTTTTACTTGATGCTTTCTGAGAGGGGACACTGTCTCCACTTTTCCCACAGCATTGGCTTCATCGTATTGAGAGTGACGAATCTAAGATAAGTATTTGGAATTCTAATGAGCATCTCAACCTTAATTGGTCCCAAATGAAACTTATTTCTACCATCACAGTCTCCATTTTAATAAATAGCAATTTCATATTTTTAATTACCCAGACCCCGAATCTTTGGTGTTATTCTTGCCTGCTCTCATTCTCTCACACCAGGCATCTCATATTATCATTAACTCCTATTGCTAAACCTTTGGAAAATAATCAGAATCCATCCATTTCCAACCATTTCCAAGGCTACCTTAGTCCAAGCTACCATCATTTTTTTGCCAGGATTATTGTGGTAACTATACACTAGTGTCCATGTGTAAGTCTGTATCTTCTAAAGCAACATTACCCATGTGGCTGTTTAGCATTTGCAAGATTGCTAATATGAATTGAGATGGGCTACAAAAAAATGCACCAGATATTGAAGAATAATATACACATTGAAATGATAGAATTTTGGATGTATTGGGTTAAATGTAGTATTAGAAAGAATTTCATGTTTCTTTTTACTTTTTTTAATGTGATGACTAGAAAATTTTAAATAACATACATAGTTCATATTTACGTTGCTATTGGACAGCACTGCTCTAAAGTTGTTTTTAAATGCAGCAATTATAGCTATCCTTTAGAAATATCATATCCTATCATTCCTCTGACCAAAATCCTTCCAAATGCTCCCCAATTCATTCAGGGCAAAAGTCAGACTTTATAGTGGCCCACAAGTCCCAGCATGATCCTGCCATTTTGTCCACCACAGCTCCCGTTGTCTTACGCCCCACCCCACTCTCCAGCTCTTAGGACCTCCTTGCAAGACCCACCTGAGGACCTTTGCGTTTACTATTCCCTTCGCTTAGCACACTCTTATTCCTGAGAGCTACATGGCTTGCTTTCTCACTTCTCTCAGGAATCTCCTCCAATGTCCCTTATTAGTGAGTATTAGGGCTGCTGACCCTGAATGCCGTATCTAAACCTTAGTCTGCTTACTCACACACAACGCAGCAGGAAGCTTTTCCTCATGTTTTGGTTTTTCTTTGAATGACTCCCCATTGCCTATAGAATGAAATCCAAATTGCTTAGTATTTCATGGGTGTCCTGTTATTGTGTAGTCACTTTCTAACTCCCCAGCACATTTCTCACTTTTCTTCTAAGCAGCCCACATACCAAGAATTCTGAGTCGCTTGCAGAAAACACCGAATTAGAACAAATTGACAAATAAAGAATATAGTAGATGTTTAAAGGATTATTATAAAATGTAGGTGTATTCTTGTACTAAATTAACATTCACGTAACTTCAAACATTGAATGGGGTACAAGTAGCAAAAGAGTTTTAATCCTTTGAATTATTCTCACATCCATCTCTTAAAATGTATATTAATATAATCAATACCAAAGACAAGTGATATACTCACCAATAAAGAGTTTAAGCCTTTGCAAAGAGATCACTATATGAATAATATTTATTTCCCTTTGTGTGCCATTAAGAAAAAATCAACATCAGAATTTTTCTCTTCTTAATTAAAAGGAAGTGTAATCCATCAATAGTTCGGTTAGACACTTCATTATAAAAGAGTCAGGGGATTTTGGGAATGGATGTTTCTATTGTGGCTGATCAGAAAAGCAGGAATTTATAGCTCAGCAATAAATAAATAAATAACCTTTCAGAAATGTTTATTGTTTCAGCTCATTAAAATGTTATATCTTTTGGACAGTGTTTATTAAAGGCCATAAAATTAATAGTGTATTTTAAAACAGTTTTGTTGGCATCTATTTCCTAAGTCTAATTTAACACTGGTGTTTAATTGTGCTGTCTCATATAGGCTGGGAATCTGGCAGTAAATATTATTTTTCTGTTGTAAAAGAAAAACATTTTCCTCCAGGGTTGGCTTCCATATTCTTGAATGTGTTTATATCACACTGCCTTGCATTTTCATGCCCTAAAATCTTGAGAATCTGTCAGAGCTAATCTAGATCTGGTATTTATGTCTTAAAATTATGCTGAAATATCAATTGATACTTTATCATGCCTCTGGCCCTTCAGAATACACAGAACTAAAATCCTGCATATTGCTCTTCTCACTATGCCTGTTTCTTTGACTAACTGCTGGGTCAAATTTTAAAAGTCATGCTGCATAAGCAAGTATGGCACAGTAAACATTCACTGGGTATGTGTAATAGGCGAGGTACTGCAGGGACTCTAGCAGTTTATAAGACACCATATATGTTCTCTCAAATGTAGAATAATTTTAATCCTTTTTTCAGTGACTTCTGGATCCATATTCTATAGTAAAATTCCTCTACCTCTTTAGAGAACTTGCTTTCCACCTAGTAGCCCTAATTAAAATCCAGCTATGCAATAAGAATAGCTCTTCCTTTTTAGACTTCCTAAATGGAGTTGCTTTTCTCCCGAAGCTCCTAAACCACAAGGACAGGCATTGAAATAAATCTCGGAACTTTTAGAGGCATGTCATTCAGATGGACCCTTTTCCCATTGTTTCCATTGTCTTTGCTAGGTCTCCCTGTAACAGTCATTCAAGATGTGTTCCCACAGGCCTGCCATCTTTTCCATCCACTCCATCTTCTGGCATCATCCTGAACAACCTCAGTGTCCTTCTGAAACACTCTTCCAGTGCCTTTACCTCCTCAATCCTAAGACCTTCACCTAGTCCTGCGTATCTCAAGATTTACCTTTCTTTAATCATCTACTACCTGAAATACTTCCTTTCTAGCAATGTTTCTGAATCAGTTTTTTTCTTTCCATTCCATAATTTACATAGCTACTAAAATAATCTTTTTCAAAAGAAATCTTTGCAGACTTTCCCCAGGCCTCAATTATTTTTAGTGATTTTCCGTTTCTGATAACACTTTCTCCCATCATGGTGCACATTGAAAAAGGCAGTAAGTATGCTGGGGAAACTTGAGGGGTCACTTGGAACCAGAGGCCACTAACTCAGGGCCTTCTGGCAATTCAAACCCTGCCTGGCTCCCTCCGGCCTCATGTTTACCTGATATATTTATCGGCCCCTTCCATGTAGAGGATAAAACCCCAATTCCTTAGCTCTGTGTATTAGTTAGGGTATCCCTACCCCTACTCCCCACCCCCATCCACCCATAAAGCAGAGCCTAGAACAAGGTTTTGAGTATAGATAGATTGGAAGCAGAAGTGAAGGATTAGATAGTATGAAACAGAGAAAGGAGAAGAACCTTCCAGACAACTGGGGCTCATTTCTACTGAGGGCCATCTGAGTTTGTTAGAATAAGACACAGAATTGTCCCACAGGAGGACAATTTATCCAGAGTGGGGAGAGAGGGGCATTTATCAGCAGATCCTAATCTCCCATGGATTGTGAGTTTTCCCTCAAGGCAAATGCCCTAAAGCTTTCTATTCTTGGCTGGGACAAGGATATTGAATGGTTTACCACAGCTGTTCTGGGGTAGATGATAAGAAATGGAGCATCACAAATGCCTGGTACAGTCTGTCTTGTACCAGTCAGAACCTAGCATGCCTCATATAAGTCCCCCGGTCACTAACTCCGGAAGGGGTGGCTGGTCACACCATCTTGGGAATGAGGAAGGCTTTTGACAGGAGCATTAGTGGATCATTTATAGGCTCCACTATGGTCTTAAGGCTGTGACAGAGAATCATCATCTCCCTCGTTTGACACCGATTTCTGGTCTTCCTCACCCTTGGCCAGCATTTCTGCTGGTTGACCTGGTGGAGTCACTCAGACTGCTGTCCCCGAGGACCCCCTGCCATCCCCAAGGCATGTGGACTTGTCTGCCTGGCCCTTTCAGGCCAAAGTTGCTTCAGGACTGTGCTCACTGTCATCACCAGGTATTGGGGCACCTAGAGATGCCTCAGGGAATCCTCAGAGTTCTTGGCACTTTCTTCTGTGCCCCATTATGTAATAGCAATTCTATTTCCTCATGAATCAGGGCTAAATATCCTGCCCATCTGGTAACTCCTTTCTTTGCTTACTGGTCCACCAGCATGACAAGCACAAAGTAACCAGACAGAGCTTCTAAGTACAATAGCGCCCTTGCCCCCTAGTATAGTGTTTCTCAACCAGGGAAGATTTTGCCCCCTACAGGACATTTGGCAATATTTGGAAACGTTTTTAGTTATCATAACTCATTGGAGGGTTTCTGTTATTATCTAGTGGGTAGAGTCCAGGCTTCTACTGGACATCCTACAATGCACAGTTCCACCCCCCACAACCAATAACTATCTGGTCCAAAATGTCAATAGTGCCAAGTGAAGAAGCTCTGCCCTAGAGAAGTGATTTCTCCCAGGGAACATTGAACTTCTAATCCAGCAGAGCCTAGAGCTACAGAGACAGGAAGCAGATATTCCTGGGTCACTGAAAGTGATAGTGCAAAGGTTTATTCTTACTCCCACTCTATGGTTCCCCACTTATTCTGGCCACTGGGGACATAGCACTATATGTCATCCATTTGTTCAGTGCATGTACCACATTCATAGGTTCATAGGGGAGTGTCCTACAATTGTCCCACCAAAGCATGGGAACACTGGGACATTTATCCACTTGCACGTTGAGGTGGGCCACTGACATTATGCATGTAAGGATACACCACAGCTGTGCTGAAGTCAGATGGGTCGAAGGACACAATGTCATAAGCATCTGCTACACATAGCACTAGAATATAAGGCCAGGGGCATTTTCTTTGTTGCCACTGTATTGTCAGCTCACATAAAAGTGCCAGACACATAGGTGCATATGAATGCTGAATTATGAGTGAATAAACAGTGAATAATCAATGAATGAAATCCTGCCTGAAATTTTCCAGGTGTATTGAGTAATTTAATGTGGTTATCAGTGTGTTATTTGATAAAGAAACTCAGGGTTCCCAAATCTGAATTTGGGATTCAGTCTGTTTCCTGTAGATGCCATGGCTGATGGCAGCATTCAGCATAGCTCCCATTTATTTTCTGTCTGTCTCTTTTTTTGGGGTTTGGTTGGCCATTATCCAGTTTAAAGTAGCTAGTAAGATATTCCTTTTTATATTTAATATCTCCTTCATCCCTTAATTATTTGAGTTATATTTTAAATGAGAGAGCATTTCAATGGATGAAAATCAAGTGTACGGCAGATTGTAAACAAAAATGTGGGGATAACACATCTCTGAGTATGTTTTCAGGGAAAGTGGGTAGAATATATGATATACAAGGTGTGTGTGTGGGAATAAGAGGGAATCTTTGAAAATGCAGTTGGAACTACAACCTGCCAGGTGTTTGAGTTCTAGACTAAAACATCCTCACAAATTCCTAAATTTTCCAGTTACTGATGGGATCTGGTGTCCTACCTCTGCAATAAAGCTCGCGCTCTCTGGCAGTGTACTATATGCTTTGATGTCTGACTATTCTGCCCGAATTGTCTCATTCTCTCATGACCCCACCTCGTGTATCAAGTTCTTCATAACCACTCAAGTCCACCTAGATATTTTACCCTAGCTTTTATTTTTTCAGCTTCTCATTTTCCACTTACTCACCAGGTGCTTGACATTAGTTAACTTTTATGTGTTTTATCTTCACTCCCAAATCAAATAAGAAGCCAGTCAAGGATGACACTCTTAATTCTTTATATCCCCTACACCAGCAAGTAGAGTACATGCACATAGAAAATACAAGAAATAATTTGGAAGTTAAAAACATTCACTTTGAAGCTTATCTGAATTTTTACCATGCAGGATTCTATTAATTATTAGTATGTTTGAAGAAAAAGGTTAGCAGCATGTAATTGCGAATATTTTATCATTGCTGGTATTTTATACATTCAAAGAGGATGAGAAAAGTAGAAGAGGATTATGCATATCAGTGAGGATATATTTGTTTTAATATGTTTCAGAATGTTTTGCTTCTCTAAACCTCAGTCAATGGAAGAGCCCAAGTGATTGGACTGAATTTCTTTAGCTTTCACAATTATTAGACAATTTCATTTAAAAGCTTAATCTAAAGGTATAAAATATATCTTGATTTTAATATATTATCACTTCAGGCATATTGAAATGGTAAAGATACAAAAGTTCCATAATTAAATTGTATTTATTTGTTACACTCACCACTGATACTGGAAATGCCTAGTAAGTATTCCTTTAGATTGACTTAATTTTTCATTATAATAGTCAATATAAAAAATGCAGTTTAAAACTAGGAAATGCGTCTTTTGTTAGGTTCCTTTCTTCCCTTCTTCCTACCGTCCACACTCACTCTCTCTGTCATGCTAACACACACCATTTAATTCCCACTTCTTTCCTATGGACTTTAGCTTTGAATTATTCCTAATGGAATGTTGTTTTTGTCGGCTTCTTTCCTAGATGGGAAGTGATGGAATTTTACGCCTCAGTACTTCAGCTCTAAATAATGAATTCTTTGCATATGCAGCACAAGGGTGGAAACAGCGACTGGCAGAAGGTAAATTTCTATTTTCTGTTATTACTTAACATATTTGAGCTCATATACTGTACTGAGCTTTGTACCTTTCTCCCATTTCCAAGTCATTTTCCCCTTGAAATATACTTGAATTTAGTAAAATGTCAAATCTTATTCCAAGTGACGTCAGTAGTTCTTTTGTAGTATTTGGTGTTTTTGATGTCAGATATTTTTGTAGAACTCATGACATCATCAGGGACCTAACAAAAAACTGTGATGATAGCAAGATTTTCTTTGGAATGGTGATTTTAATTACAATGTTTGATCCATTATGTAACTTCTTTAAATGTCTTTGAGCCCAAAGAAACTTCGTAAAAATGTGTTCTCCCCCTAAAGCCAGCTTTCACCTTATCCTGCCTTTACTCACCAAACTTGTTGAAAGACTAATACTCAATGCTACCATATTTTTACCCTTTAGCCAGTCCTCAAGTTGTTATAGACTGTGGTGGCTCTGCCACTTGACAATTGAAATAGTCCTCGTAGAGAATACAATGTCTTTCTGGTGGCGAAGTCCAATTTTCTCTTCTCAGTCCTTCCTTCTTTTATTCCTTCTCCAATATCTCATTCAGTTTTACACCATTATACTTGAAACCATCTACCTTATGCATTCACAATGTATTTGAAATGGTTTCCTGCTTCTACATTTTCTGGTGACCTTTCCTCATGTTCCTTCAGGTCTCCTGTTCTTCCAACTGAAGGTAAATGTTGAAGTCTCCAGCATCCTCTCTTGTGACATTTTCTTTTGTAACCGTATCTGTCCTCCAAGATCTCTCTCGTGCAGACCTCAGCTTCCATGTTCTGCCCTTGAAGTCTGTCTTCCTCCAATCTGTCCCTTCTCTGTTCCTTGCTGTCCAGTCTGGCAGTGGTTCTGCTCACACATATTTCACAAAAAAACTTGCCAGCTTTGCATGTAGTCCACAAAAGCCAACAGAACTTCCGCAGTTCTTCCCTGCATAATTGCATTTCCAATCCTGACTTGCGCTGAAATGGCTGACTAGATTCATATTCAGTTAACCCCCCCATGGAGCCCTGTTTGCCAGGGACTGCCTATCCAGAAGCTCAGGATGTCCCTGACAGAGCCACTTCTGACCCTATTCTCAGAGCACACTATCTGGATTGGCTCAGAATTTTCCAAACCATCTGTTTCTGGTTTGTGCCCAGAAGTTCAGTTCTCAGTTATCCCTTTCCTCTCTCCTTTTACTATAAACTGCAAGGAGAAGCCAGGCTTGCAACTTTTCCACACTTTGCTTGGAAATCTCCTCAGCTAAATATCCAAGTTTATCACTTTCAAGTTCTGCCTTCATCTGACATCAGAACTCAATTTCTCCAAGTTTTCTCCTACTGCAAAACAAAGATTGCCTTTCCTCCAGTTTTCCAGTAACAACATTCATCACTTCCATCTAAAGCCTCATCAGAAAGTACCTTTACTGTCCATATTTCTAACAACAGTCTCCTCAAAGCAATCTAGGCTTTTTCTATCAAATATTTCACAATTTTTCTTACCCAATTCCAAAGCTGTTTCCTAATTTTTTGGTATTTACAATAGCAGCACCCCAAATCTATTTTAGTTTCCTTGGGGTGCTCAAGCAAATAGCATGCAATGGGCTGACTTAAACAATGGAGTTTTTTTAGTTCACAGTATTGAGACTGGGAGAAAGTCCAAAGGGTTGCTTTCCTCCTGAAGGCTATTTTGGGGTGACTCCTGGCAATCCTTGGTCCTTGGCTCCTCTCTCACATGGCACTGCATATGGCAGCCTCTCCTGGCCTCTCCCTTCTCTTCCAGGTTCCATTGACTTTCAGCTTCTTGCTCCCTGTGACATTTTCCTATATCTTTCTGAATTTTATTCAGCTTACAAAGGACTCTAATAAGGATTACAGCCCATCCTGATTGAGGTGGGCCACACCTTAAGTGAAGTAAACTCATCAAAAAGTCCTATTTACTATGGGTTCACACCCACAGGAATAGATGAAGTTTAAGAACATATTTTTCTGAGGTACATAACCCACGCAGGTCCAAACCACCACAGTGGAAAACTTCAGAACTCTCTTTAGAACATGCATTGGGCAATTGGGCCCACCCTACTCATCGTATTCTACTCTCAGTTGGCCACTCAGAAGGACATAAATGCACATGTTCATATCTCCCTGCCTTCTGATTTAATTACTTTATAAAAGCCTGATCATCGTTAGAAAGCTAGCTTGAGAAGCAGCTCCTATATGCGGTCCTCTTTAATCTACTTAGGCACAATTAAGTGCTTTCCCTTCTACATTTGCATTACATACTTTCTTATGGCTTGTACAGGGCTTGGCATTACATTTTATTCAACCATGTGCCTTTTTTTCCCCACCAGACAGATTTCCTTGAGAACAGTGAATATATACTCTTTTATTCTCAACCATACATTTAATTCTCTCTGTCCATTCACTAAAGGTTTGAGTTTGCATAAGACTAGATGACTCTCTTTGAATGATGTTCATAATAAAAAGAAGCTGTAGAAATATTATCACTCCTCATCTTTTTACTTTTCAATATTCATTAAAGTTTAGTCAAGTTAATTACGTGTGTTTATTTTTATTATTTGGCAAAAGATGTGACCACGTTTACTCAATAGATTAGTATTTTCTTTCTAGGTGAGTTTACCCCAGAAATGCAATTGCGGATAAGGCAAGAAATCGAGAAGGAAAAGAAAACAGAACCTTGGAAAGAAAAATTCTTTGAAAGGTATTATGGAGAAAAGTAAGTACTAGAGCATTTTTTCTCATTTCTTAGATGGAAATGAAAATGTAATTCTCTGCTTCACATAGCACGCTCATATGCTGTAAAACTTAATAAACCTATGATAAAAGGCAGTAGTACCTCCATGTAAGAAATTGAAGGTAAAATTATAGTGGCATATCAACACTTAAATTAAAAAAAAAATGCATTTTCAAGGGTTTATAACCTGTCCATAAAAATTCATTTTGTACTGAAAATAGCATATGAAATCCTGTATAAGTCAATTTTGGTTTTCTTAAGTGGATTTTGGTAAAATTCTACAGTATTTCGACTCACAAATACTATTCATTACTGAGTACTTGAGAGATAAGTAGTTTTATGTACATATTTTATTCTCACATTTTTCCAAAAATGTTGACTGTGCATATACATTTTAATCTCTGTTTAGTCCTTGCTTTGGGTACCTTTGTCTGAGGTATTGCCTTTCACATTTTTCTCTTCGAGTATAATATGTATTTAATTTATTATTTTTATTTGTGTGCATGTTTCTTTTTTAAGTAATACCTCCCACAATTAAGTGTAGTAGTGGCTAAACCAACCTGAAAGTAGCTACACCTTTGTCTCACCAAAGCAGAAGCATATCTACTTAAGCAGAATTAATGTCCCATAGACAATCAGATCTTTAAGAAACGAGGGATTTCGGAGCTGATTGTTGACAGTAGCTTCGTATCCCCTTATTTAGCAGAGGTATTTGTGCTTTAACTGTCTCTTACACAATTAATGCTCAAGAGTTATTTTGTGTCAAAGACACTGAGGTGGTTGCAGGTAACAAAACCTGAACCTTTTGTTCTAATTTCACACAATTCTCCTGTGGATGGGGAAAAACATGCCAGGAGGACTCTCCCAGGTGAGTTCTTCATGAAGAGGCATCAGATGCTTAATAGACTGCTTTCTCAGAGTAGACTAGCCTTTGGTGATTTGTTCCTAATAGCAGTATTCTTGAGTAGGAAGACCCATTTATAGTTGCTTTTTCAGGACTGCTGGATGCATACACATAGTTTGGCAAAACCAAATAATGGTAATTAATGTCTCGTCTCAGAAATTAAAAATATGGCAGCTAGTTATATGCCTTCATGTATAGTCACCTGCAGTTTACCCAAGCCTGACTGCATCAGAAGCCTCATTGGAGCTTTTAAACATAAGTACAGATGCCCAGGATCCACCCCAAACATACTGATTTAGAATCTCCTGCCCAGGCATCTGGATTTCTAGAAGCTTTCCAGGTTGTACTGATGCCCAGCAAGATTAGGAACCCTGGAAGACCAGACTGCCTACCATTCAGGAACCCTCCCCCTCCTTTTGTCTGTGATAAGGAACATCATTCCCACACTCTTTGCAGTAATGACAGAATCATAACCGAGGTAACAACCTCCTTTTGTTAAGTGACGTGCCCAATTTTTATTGAACAATATTTATCTACCATCTCCTCTGCATCACATACTATTCTAGACGCTGGAGGCACAGTCATCTGCAGAGCTTTCCCAAGGCTCTGTGCTCAGAGAGCTGACATCCTTAGGAGCTCACATTACAGGGAGCTTTCCTTCATGCAGCAAAAATTACTGAGCATACTCTGGTTCTGATCTTTTAAGACCTTTGAAATAGTATTTCATTTAATCCTCCAAACAGTCCCATAAGATAGATACCATTATTATTTTTCAAACAAACAAAATCATTAGGAAACTGAGTGACTGTAAAGCTAAATAATTTGCCCAAGTTCATACAGTGAGGTAAAATAATTTGCTCAGGATTTAATCCTGTAAACCCTTTTCAGAAAAATTCACACTTGCGCACACATATACTTATGTTCATAAAACTAACTTCAGGGCTTCACAGACTTCTTTGAATATCAAGTTCAGAGCCCCTGCCCTGGAGGCTGACAGCTCTACTACTGTGAGTGATCATAACTCCCCAGCAAAATGGTTTTTCTACATAACCCTTTGCCCCTGGTCTGTCTTTTTCATTGCTATCTCTATTACTTACCAGATGATAGATGAATTTTGGATATTTCATTGACTGCCTTTATAATTTTGTTGCTCCTATAATAACTGTTTTCCCCTGATGTGTGGGATTTTTCCTAGCACCAGACAACTTTCAGTTGACTGATAACTGTATACCTTTTCATTGTTCTAAGTTTTCCCGTGAATGTTACCATCCAAACTCACTTCTGTTTAAGATCTGTCTAGTGTGGTTCTCTTCTCTTTGTTTGAAATCTTTATTATGGTTCTGAGTAAATTACTCTGCTATAATTGTGATACTATTAGTTACTGCTGGAATGCAAAACACCAGAAATGGACTGGCTTTTATAAAGGGGGTTTACTTGGTTACAAAGTGACAGTCTTAAGGCCATAAAGTGTCCATCAACAAAGGGTACCTTCACTGGAGAAAAGCCATTGGCATCTGGAAAACCTCTATTAGCTGGGAAGGCACATGGCTGGCATCTGCTTGCTCTGAGGTCAAAATGGCGTTCTCTAAAATATCTGCATCAGCTTGCAACGGTCGTCTTCAAAATGTCTGTCTCAGCTCCAGCTAGCTATGAGCTCCTTCTGTCTGAGCTTATATAGTGCTCCAGTAAACTAAACAAGGCCCATGCTGAATGGGTGGGGCCATGCCTCCATGGAAATTATCCCATCAGAGTTATCACCTACAGTTGGGTGGGTCACATCTCCATGGACACTGAACCAATAGGTTCCAACCCAATCCACACTAAAACATCTGTCCCCACAAGAATGCATTAAAGAATATGGCTTTTCCTGGGGGACATATACAATCTGGCACATTCCACCGTCTGTACACAAGAAAAATATATTCTTTCCAAATACAAAATATATTCATTCCATCACAGTATCACAAGAACTTAAATCATTTCAGTAACAATAGGTAAGTACAAGATCCCATCAAAATCAGTTACAAGCATGGTCTGTCCAAAAGCAAAATTACCCTCTGGCTCTGTACCCATGAAACTTAGAACAAGTTATCCGCTTCCAATATACAAAGGAGGGACAGTCATAGAGTAAACGTTCCCATTGCCATAAGGAGAAACTGAAAGGAAAACAGGGTTTAAGAGACCAAAACAATTCCTAAAATCTGCATGGCAAACTGCATTAGATTTCAAAGTCTGAGAGTCATTAACAGAATGATGTTGTATCCTTGGGGCTTGAAAGAGTGGGAGTCCAACCCTTTCCAAAGGCTTTCCTGGCAGCTTTTTTCTCTCCAAATGCTGGAGTGAGTGCTCCAACCTATCCACACATTGGGGAGACCACCTTTTCAGTTCCACCCTCCTCAGACATTGGGGTGCCACCCGGAGTCTGCCTCTCTAGGGCAAAGGCTCTCCCCTCTCTAAATAGTGGGGTGGTGGCCAGGCTCTCCCCAATTCCCTGGCAATGTGCTCCACCCTCCTTGGGGCCTGGGGTGGCAAAATTCTTCCTGAGCATGGAGGCAGAAGGTCCACCCTCGACCTCCTGGGCACACTCACCCTTTCCATGCATGTGTGCTACTCCGCTCTCCGAGTCCCAGACCTCTTGATTCCAGACCTCAACCTTCATGGCTCTGTCTTTGAAGAAATTTTTCCTTCAGTTTGTTCTTTGTATGTCTCCTCCAGTCCAGACTGGCAGCATCTCCATCTGTAAAGATCTCGCAAAAATTCTGTTGGCTTCGCATGAAGCACACGGGTCAAAGCCATCAGACAATAGGACTTTCCACAAATCCTTTCTGCTTAACTCCTTCTCTAATCTTGGCTTATATAGAAATGGTGGCTGGGTTCCATGTTTGATTAAATTCTAATGTGTGGCTGTAGTTTCTGGGGTTCTACCCCTTGTAGCCCAGAGTTTTTCAGACCATCAATTTCTGGTTTCTTTGAAACCAAGATTTCAGTTCTCAGTTTATCTGTTTTCTCACATTTTACTATAAGCTGCAAGGAGAAGCCATGCTGTATCTACAACTTTTAGTTTTGAGATCTCATCAGCCAAGTATCCTAGCTTGTCGCCTTCAAATTCTTCCCTCCATCCAACACCATGACTCAATTTTGCCAAATTCTCTGCCACTTTAAAATAAGGATCACCTTTCTTCCAGTTCGCAGCAACACATCATTTCTGTTCAAGGCCTCATCAGAAGTATCTTTAGAGTCCATATTTCCACAAACAGTCTCTTCAAAGCAGTTTAGGCCTTTTCTGTCAAGCTTCTCACAGTTATTCCAGAATCTTCCCCTTATCCATTTAAAAAGCCTTTCCAGCATGTTTGGTATTTGCAAACTCAGCAGCACCAGCACCCCACTCTTGGTACCAAAATCTTTTCTACTTTATTAATGCTGCCAGAATGCAAAATACCAGAGATGGCTTGGCTTTTATAAAGGGGGTTATTTGGTTACACAGTTACAGTCTTAAGGCCATAAAGTGTCCAAGGTAACGCATCAACAATCAGGTACCTTCACTGGAGGATGGCCAGTGGTGTCCGGAAAACCTCCGTTAGCTGGGAAGGCACGTGGCTGGTGTCTGCTCTGGAGTTCTGGTTACAAAATGGCTTTCTCCCAGAACACTCCTCCCTAGGCTGCAGCTCCTCAAAAATATCACTCTTGGTTGCTCTTGGGACGTTTGTCCTCTCTTAGCTTCTCTAGAGCAAAACTCGGCTTTCAAAGGCCATCTCCAAAATGTCTCTGTAAGCTGAAGCTCCTCTCTCAGTTCCTGTGCTGTCTTCAAAGTGTCCTTCTTGGTTGTAGCAAGCTCGCTTCTTCTGTCTGAGCTTATATACTGCTCCAGTAAACCAATCAAGGCCCACGCAGAATGGGCAGAGCCACACCTCCATGGAAACCATCCAATCAGAGTTATCACCCACAGTTGGGCAGATCACATCTCCATGGAAACACTCAAAGAATTGCAGTCTAATCAGCATTAATATGTCTGCCCACACAAGATTGCATCAAAGATAATGGCATTTTGGGGGACATAATACATCCAAACTGGCATACCCATAAATATGGGAACTCAGAATTTTAAGTGTGGGTCTGTTGATTTGTGATCTAGAATCTAGAGGTTAGGTTTTCCTTTGTGAGGTATGTGGTATGCTCTGAACATCATCTTTATATGACTTATATGCCATATTAAATCTGTTTTCCCATGAGAATGAAATATTGACAAAGCAATATTTTATAAATGCTATTTAACATATAGAATATATATAAATGATATCTTCATACATGTGTAGATTTAATAATATCTATCAATTACCTAGCAGAAACTTGACTGTCAATGGTCAGATTTAACTGTTATACACCTAACCAAATATCAGTGGTATCCCTTCCTTTCCCAGACCCAAAGGACCTTGTTTCTTGCTGATTATTGATTATTGTGCTTTAAATTTATCTGTAATGCTCTGCTCTATGTATTGTATGATTATAAGTAGTAGCTTAGTTTGAACCAATCTTAGGAAAAGTTGAAAAGAAAGAAATATTTATGAAGACAGTATCTACTCTCTTCTTGTCAGAACCTTCTGAAGACAGCAATCAAATACCCAACAAGTGTAATTGATTTTATTTTGCTTTCATTTTGAGGATTTTATTTAAGAAAAGGTTGACGTGTATTTCACTGAGGTATTCTCTTACATCAGTACTGTTATAGCTGTATTTCATCACTCAAATTTACTTCATTCTCTAGAAATGTTCTCTTCTCCTCTGATTATCTTTCTTATTGCCTGCACCTTAATTTAACCTTATTTAGAACAGCTTTATTTCTCTACCATCTGAAGCTGATGTTACTTGTAACTTAGTGTGACAAGAAATATTGATTTACAGTATTCTTGATTATAACTCTGATTAGCTTTGCCTTATGACCTGAACATTAGGCTGGATTATTTCTTGATTTTCATTACCATCTTGTATGGCATGTATTAACAATAAGAAATCTACATGAAAGCATTTAACAGTCTTTCCAGAATCATAAGCTGGTAGAATCAATTTTAATGACCCCAAACATATTTGTTATTCTTCAGTGAAATTTACATGTTGTCTTAGGTTAGGTGTTTAGATGCTGAAATAAGGTGATGGAGTAATACTTCTTAGAATTGTTTAAGAGAACTGAATCTTTGGAAGTCATTTTGATTTCAGAATTTTACATCTCAATCATTTTTCATTGATCCCAATACTTATTTGGTCATGTTGCATGCATGTTTTTCTATTTTAAAAGTCTACTTTCTGACTTTTAAAACATTTCAGATTATTATAAATTCTTTTGACTTCTGCCCCCCCCCCAATATTTTCTGAGTGTTTTGTGGTCTGTAACTTGCCATTTTTATGAAATGTCCATGCTAACATTTTCTTGACACTGACCAAAGTGATCACAAAAGTTTGGCTTGTTTAGTAAATTTCAACTAATTTTATTTATTCTCTTTACTAACATTTGGTAAGGTTCCTACTTTCTTGAATACAAAATGAAAATCTATAACTTTTATAACAAAAAATAGGTTTGATTTTGGTTATAATTATAAAAGCAGTAGAGGAATTAATTATTCATAAAGTAGTCTAAATAAATTAAACATGTTACTTTTAGGATTTTTAGTGATTATAAAACTGAATTGTATGCATTTGCTTCTATTGAATACTGTGTTTGTGGAGGTCTAGATTATAGCTTTCATGTCTTGTGGTTGAGAAATAATTCAATATCTCTAATATCTGTTCAGGTTGGGCATGTCAAGAGAAGACTCTGTAAAGCTCACTTCTGGACCAAACAGTGGTGGAGCTGAAAGCAGTTCCTCATGTGGGACCTCTGGTCTTCCGGTTCCTTCTGCACAGACGCCCTTGGAAGAGCAGCAGCCGAAAAGCATGAAAAGTGCAGCTTCTCCAGAGCCTGATTTCTGTGCCACACATTGTCCTATGGTGGAGGTTCCAGCTAAAGATGTGATGGCAGACTCCGAATCAGAGGATATCTTGATCCCTGAGGAATCCTTGATTCAGGAGGAAATTGCAGAAGAGATAGAGACTAGTATATGTGAATGTCAGGATGAAAATCATAAGACAATACCTGAATTTTCTGATGAATCTGGAAGTCCAACCAACTCTCATGAAGAGCCCCAAATAGCACCTCCCCAAGATAACTTGGAATCCTGTGTTGTAATGAATGATGTTTTAGAAACTTTGCCTCACATTGAAATAAAAGTTGAAGAGAAATCAGAATCTCCCCAGGAAGAAATGCCAGTTGTAATTGATCAGCTGGAAGTCTGTGACTCTCCTTTACCTTCTACTTCATCTGTGACTCATGTCAGTGACACAGAACATAAGGAGCCAGAGATGGTGAGAGAGACCAATACTCCAAAAATACAAACAGAGTCATCTTCTTTAGAAGGCCAGTTTTTAAGTGAAGGAATTGCTGTAGACATGGAGCTACAGAGTAATCCTGATGAACTGCTTTCTGAAAATGCTTGCATCTCTGAAACTTCCTTGTCTTCTGGGAGCCCAGAGGGAGCCTCTACCAGCCTGACATCTCCAAGTGGTGAAACCCAGTCCACTTCAGAAGAATCATGTACTCCAGCCTCCCTTGAGACAGCATTTTGTTCTGAGGTGTCCAACACTGAAAATACAGACACATATAATCAGAGAAACCCCACTGATGAAAACCTTCATGCATCTTTAATATCAGAAATATCTCCAATATCCACTTCACCTGAAATATCAGAAGCATCTCTTATGTCCAACTTGCCTTTAACATCTGAAGCATCCCCAGTATCAAACTTACCTTTAACTTCGGAAACATCACCAATGTCTGATTTACCTTTGACATCAGAAACTTCTTCAGTGTCTTCCATACTTCTCACATCTGAGACCACTTTTGTATCCAGTTTACCACTTCCTCCAGAAACATCTCCAATTTCTAATTCTTCCATGAATGAAAGAATGGTACATCAACAAAGAATGCCATTTTCTGTAGCTGAAGAGCCACTATCCCCACAGAAAAATGAAGCTTCTGCCTCTGCCAAGCCCCTGGGAGACAGCCTTCTTTCTCAGAAGATTACATCCAATACTCTTGAACCTATCAAAGCAGGTTCTTCTTCCATTGCTCCAGAAGCATTTCCATCTGAAGAATTGCACAATAAAACCTTAAGTCAACAGCCTTGTAAATCACATGTTGAAAATGAGAAACTCTACTCTGCTTCTATTCCAGAACTTTCTTCTCCAGAAGTGATAAAAGTTAAAAATCATGGCGTCCTCCAACGAACAGAAAAGAAAGGGGTGACCTCACCATTGGAATTACCTGTCTTTTCTGAAGAAACAGAGAGTAAGAGAAGTGAGCTTCCATCAGCTAAATTACAAGACAAGCAATATGTTTCATCAATGGATAAGATTTCATTTTCAGAAGGCTCCAGAAATAAAACACATAAGCAAGGAAGCACACAGAATCGGTTGGAGACCTCACATACTTCCAAGACATCAGAGCCTGCCAAGTCACCTGATGGAATAAGAAATGAAAATAGAGACTCAGAGATATCAAAGAGGAAAACTGCAGAGCAGCACAGCTTTGGAATCTGTAAGGAAAAGAGGGCCAGGATAGAAGATGATCAATCAACCCGTAACATGTTGTCTAACAGCCAGCCTGAGAAAGAACAGCCTCCAAGAGAGGAACCCAGGGTTCCACCTCTGAAGGTATGGTATTTTGAAAATATGGCAGTTTCACAGATAGGTTTTTCCTATTAGATTCTGGATTATTCCATGTGATGAGGTACTTGATTTTTCGTGAATAAAGTAGGTTTTCTTCCATGCAAGTTTTATGTATCAGTTTATAGTCTAATAATCCCAGCACTCATACTAATATTCAAAGGTCTTTTTTAAGACTGTGCATTGAGCTCATATGAGAAGATCAGATGCACATATATATTTCAACATCAGCAATTAAGGAAAAAAGAATTGGGGAGAGCAGAGCAGGTCTGTAGGAGCCTGCAGACCACTTGAGACACAGGGCTTCTGGCATTCTGAGGTGTAGGACACTGACCTTGGGGAAATTTGAAAGATAATTCAGTGTCCTATAAAAGTTCAGTAGGATTAGGGAGAAAAATAGTCAAAAGTCAGAAGTATGCCTTAAAATGGTGAAGGTACATATTCCTTCATGATCCAGCAAGCATTGAGCACCACTAAAGCCTAGCAGAGAGCATCTGATCTCATTAAATGTATCTTAAATAAATCAGTTAAATGTCTTTGTAAATACTAAGGGAGAAAAGGTAGATATATAAATATATAAATCCGATCTTTTTATTTCCAGGTAGAAAAGAGGTCTTTAACGTCACAAAATAATTATGCTGTATTGACACACATTCCTATTTGTATGCTTTCTTTGATCCCAGATAGTTATTTACTCTTAGGAAAAAAAGAGTATATAAATTGACTCTGCTCAGATAAACTGAAAATTAAGGTTAATTCAAAAGAAACCCCGTTTCATTAAAAAAAAAAAAAAAACCTATCCACTATAATTCACAGTTATTCAGTGCTTTTATATAATTCTTTGTATTGCCCTACAATAAGAATGAATTATTCCATCACGGATTGGTCTACGGTCATAAACATACTCAAGTTTTGTTTTCTTTCCTCTCTTTGCCTTAATTTTGCTGTGCTGGAATATCTACTTTTTGTATATGTCTTGTCTCCACAAGGTTGACCTTTTAAGAGTATGGTTGCAGTTATTCTGTTTAATAAGACAAGCCTATTTAACATCATCCTAGAGATGGCAAAGATGAATGTTAAGCTCCAATTAAAAACCCACGATACCTCTTAATTTCTGAAGCAATGGAAAGAAAAATAGAAATTTTTATAGGAGATATTTTTAATAGTTTTAAACACACCGAAAGCTTATTTTCAAAATTATATGAACTTGATTTAAAGATTGATAGGTAATGGAGGGATGGATGGGGGCGGTGGAGGGGGGCAGAGACGAGACAGAGAGAGAGAGAGAGAGTGAGAGAGATACTATAACATTTTGATATTTGTTTGGCTTTCGAGTTCTTAAGTATATCCAGTTTTAATTTTTTTAAGTGTTTTTTCATTTTTTTAGACTAAAGGAAATATTTAAAAGAGAAACTTTAATCCCCCTCACTAAATTCACCTTTTCTAGGAAAGCTTTGGATTAGAAGAGAGACTTCACAAGCAGTTTGAAAGTGAGAAATGAGATAGCTCGGGAAGATAATGCCCTCTGTCAAAGAGTCTCAAAAGCATAATTCTAAATTGATGTGATCCTGCAATGTGTGTCAAGTGATTGTAACTTAAATATCCCTATGTTAAGAGAAGAGATACATGTTCTCTAGGGAAAGCTTTTTTCTCAGAGGAAAAAAGAAGAAAACATAGTACATGTAAACACACTGAGTTGGGAGTCCAGAGACTGTGAGTCACTGCTTATGTGACCTGAGGGAAGACAGCTTTCCCTGTACAGACTCCTTTTTTTCCAACTGTAAAATGAGGGTTTTAAAAACTAGATCCCTTCTGCCTCTACCAATCTGTAGCCCTAAGAATGTTCTTAGTGCCAGGAGTAGCGCAACCTGGTCTTGGTTGTTATATCTTGTGCTTCCTTTTTTGGGTCATAAGTTTTATGAGAATGACTCTGAAGATCTCTTAATTAATTTATCTAGGTAAATGGTGGACTGGGACATATACCTGATTCAGCAGATTATGGATTATCAATAGAAAAAGAAACTGGCCAAGCCATGCTTTCTTTTACAGGCAGAAAATCAGAGTGACCCTTGCTTTTATGAAAACATAATGATAATACAATCCTTTTAGAAAGCAGAGCACCCTCACAAATATGGTCTCATTTCATCTTTATAACAGCTCTGTGAAAGAAATAGACCAGAAAGAGCTAGTCTCATTTTACAACTGAATTTACAAACTTTTATGGTGCACTTTTATATATGGGTAAAGCAGCATGCTAAGTGAAATGGGAATATGTATAAAACCGTACAGTCTCTGACTTGGAGAAGTAATTTGAGAAACCGAGGTACAGGGTGATTTGCCTAGGATTACAAAGCCCCTTTGTGTGAAGTCAGAATGAGAATTTTAGCCTCCTGATTTCTTGGCCAGAGCTTTTAAATTTGGGTCAAGTTAAGAAAGATAAACTCAGGTAGAGTTAAGGCCCCAGGTTTTGGTGACTGCAAGGAAGATCATTTTAAAACTAAGTGTCTCTAATCTTTTTAGCTAACCTCATTTTAAGAAGCATTAGCTTTGTTTCATTTATATGCCACAGTAAGAAGATCTTTCATCTCCATGCCAAATGAAATCACCTGTTGATGTTTTCGTAGATTAAAATTTTAACTTTCAACTTCATGCTGCATTTATTGTTGCCATATGCCCTAAAGGTGTGTTCAGGGATTGAGGCGTGGTTCGTTCCACATCATGGGCGAACTCAACTAGTTCTTTCCATTTGCATTATCGTGTTCTCCATGCCTCCTTGGTGATTATGTATGAAACTCTGTATCTTTCCATTCTCCTCTTCCTTTAGATCCAGCTTTCCAAAATTGGGCCACCTTTTATTATCAAGAGCCAGCCAGTGTCTAAGCCGGAGTCGCGAGCATCCGCTAGCGCATCCATCAGTGGTGGGAGGAACACAGGAGCTAGGACCCTCGCCGATATCAAGGCCCGGGCCCAACAAGCAAGAGCTCAGCGCGAGGCTGCCGCTGCAGCTGCAATCGCCGCCGCCGCCAGCATCGTCTCGGGAGCCATGGGGAGCCCAGGAGAAGGTGGAAAGGCAAGAACCCTGGCCCATATCAAGGAGCAGACAAAGGCTAAGCTCTTTGCAAAGCATCAAGCCCGAGCCCACCTCTTCCAGCCCGCTAAAGAGGCTCGGTTGCCTCAGCTCAGCTCCAAGGAAGGGTCCCCCAATTTAGAAGTCCCTTCTATTCCTGAAGCAAAAATTGAAGGTTCACCTGGTGTCATCATTGTTAATCCAAACTGCAGATCTCCTAGCAGCAAGTCTGCACACCTCCGGGAGGCCGCCACTGTATTACAGCAGTCTCTTCACCCAGCTAAACTTCCAGAAACTGCCACTGACTTATCTGTGCATAACTCTGATGAAAATGTACCTGTGTCACATTTATCTGAGAAAATTGTTTCATCTACCTCTTCTGAAAATAGCAGTGTGCCCATGCTTTTTAATAAAAATTCTGTCCCTGTGTCTGTCTGCAGCACTGCTATGTCGGGAGCAATTAAAGAACATCCCTTTGTGAGTTCTGTTGAAAAATCCTCTGTTCTAATGTCTGTTGACAGTGCAAACACTACAGTTTCTGCTTGTAATATAAGCATGTTAAAGACCATCCAGGGGACTGACACTCCATGCATAGACATGATACCAAAATGTATTGAAAACACTCCTATTCCAGCTGCTCCAGAGGGCTCAGGCATATTGAGCTCCCTGGACAATAAGCAGGTACTCATCTCGAGCAGCCCTGCTAGTAACCTTGTCTCGAGTCAATACACCTCTGTGCCAACTCCCTCCATTGGAAACAGTTTGCCAAACCATCTCTCCACTAGCTCTGTCTTGATTCCGCCAACGGGAATTAACAGCAGATTTCCTTCTGAGAAGATAGCCATACCTGGGAGTGAAGAACAGGCCCCCGTATCCATGGGTACCACTGTGAGAGCAGCCCTCAGCTGTAGTGATTCAGTAGTCGTCACGGACTCTCTGGCCACATGCCCACCCATTGCGCTGTTTACTGGAAACATGCTACCAGTAAACTCTTATGAGAGTCCTCCCAAGTCGAGTGCAGAAAGCTTGGAGAAAAATTCAGGGCCTCGAAACAGGGCAGATAATTCTGGAAAACCTCAGCAGCCACCAGGCAGCTTTGCACCAGCAGCCATTAACCGATCGATCCCGTGTAAAGTCATTGTCGACCACAGCACCACGCTCACCTCCAGTTTGTCTCTGACGGTCTCCATCGAAAGCGCAGAAGGCAGCTTAGACCTCCAGAGCCGGCCGGTGAGGACGGAAGCCTCCATACAGCCCATGGCATGTCCCCAGGTGTCTGTTATTAGTAGGCCTGAGCCAGTTGCGAGTGAAGGCATAGATCATGGCTCTAGTTTCATAGCTGCTTCAGCAGCAAAGCAAGACTGTAAAACATTACAGGCCACCTGCACAAGTCATCGAGAATTACCCCTTGTTGCAGACAAGTTGAGTGAGGTGGCTGTGCCTAGTCATAGCTTTGCTGAGCAGGCCTGTGGCCTGACTGCTTTCAAAAGTGAAGGTGACTCAACCTGCAGCAATCAGTATAATTCAGGTAACCGGATTTGCTGGAATGATGATGCAATGAGGAACACAGGACAGCCTCAGGTTAGTCACTTGGGTCCAAGTAAGCAGAAAGAATATCTAGAACAAAACTGTCCAAAGACTGTCAAAACAGAACACGCCAGCTTCCCCCACATACCTGAACTTCACCCCAGGAATCTTGTAACAAACGTTGCTCTTCCTGTGAAATCTGAACCTCATGAAGCGGGCAAAGGCTTTAGGATGGACACTGAAGACTTCCCTGGCCCAGAGCTGCCTCCCGCTGCAGAGGCAGCCTCTGGTGTGCAACAATCACAGAATGCAAAGGTTTCCACCTCCAGCCCCATGGAAGAGGTGATTTCCTTGGCTACAGACACCCTGAAAAGAGTTCCTAGCACAGGGACCTCCAGCTGTCGTTTGTCATCTGTAGAGGCAAACAATCCTCTGGTGACCCAGTTACTTCAGGGCAACCTGCCTTTGGAGAAAGTGTTGCCACAGCCCAGACTGGGAGCCAGGCTCGAAATTAACAGGCTTCCTCTGCCTCTTCAAACTACCTCAGTGGGTAAAACAGCGTCAGAGAGGAATGTCATCGAAATGCCATCCAGCTCTCCGAATCCAGATGGTAAGGGCTACTTGGCAGGGACGCTTGCCCCATTGCAGATGAGAAAGCGAGAAAACCACCCCAAAAAGAGAGTAGCCAGGACTGTAGGGGAACACACTCAAGTGAAATGTGAACCAGGGAAGTTGTTGGTGGATCCCGATGTTAAAGGGGTGCCTTGTGTCATCAACTCCGGCATGAATCAGCCTGGGCACAGCCAGCCCTTTAAGCAAGAGTGGCTGAGCAAGCACTCCATGCAGAACCGAATTGCTCACAGCCCTGAGGTCAAACAGCAGAAGCGGCTGCTCCCCTCGTGTAGCTTCCAGCAGAACCTATTTCACGTTGACAAGAATGGCGGCTTCCACCCAGAAGCCAGTACCTCACACAGGCAGCAGTTTTACCAAATGCCTGTGACTGCAAGGGGCCCCGTTCCCACGGCAGCTCTGTTACAGGCCTCTTCCAAGACCCCAGCGGGCTGCAATGCATTTGCCTTTAGTAGGCATATTGAACAGAAAGGTTTAGGAGAGGTTAGTCTTTCTTCAGCACCTCACCAGCTAAGGTTAGCCAACATGGTATCCCCCAGTATACCCATTAAAGAAGGTGATGACGGGGGAGGCACTGCACACGCAATGGCAAACAAAGCACTAGTGCATCCTCCACCTCCACCGCCACCCCCTCCACCTCCACCCTTGGCTCTTCCCCCACCTCCCCCACCGCCACCTCCACTACCTCCACCTCTTCCTAATGCAGAAGTCCCTTCTGATCAGAAACAACCGCTGGTTACCATGGAAACCACTAAAAGACTCAGTTGGCCACAGTCCGCGGGCATATGTAGCAATATAAAATCGGAACCTCTTTCTTTTGAGGAAGGTTTAAGCAGCAGCTGTGAACTGGGCATGAAACAGGTTTCCTATGACCAGAATGAAATGAAAGAACAGCTAAAAGCGTTTGCGCTAAAAAATGCAGATTTCTCCTCCTATTTGCTTTCTGAGCCACAAAAGCCTTTTGCCCAATTAGCTGCTCAGAAAATGCAGGTGCAGCAGCAGCAGCAGCTCTGTGGAAATTACCCAACAATACACTTCGGTAGCACGAGCTTCAAAAGGGCAGCATCTGCAATCGAAAAGTCCATCGGGATTTTGGGAAGTGGCTCCAACCCTGCCGCGGTCCTGCCTGCCCAGAATTCTCAGATGCCCGCTCAGAACTTTGCCGACAGCAGCAACGCGGATGAATTGGAACTGAAATGCTCTTGCCGGCTGAAAGCCATGATCGTGTGCAAAGGCTGTGGGGCCTTCTGCCATGATGACTGCATAGGGCCTTCAAAACTCTGTGTAGCTTGCCTGGTGGTACGATAAGAGCTGAGGGCAAGATGCAGTATCCCTTTTCAACACGAAAAGCCAAACAGCATCAGCAGCAGCAAATTGAGTAACTTGGTGTTTTATATCATGCTAATTTATTTTACCGCGGAACAGCTTATCTGTTCTCTATGAGATTACTATTTTCTTGAATTTCTCATAAAGGAGAGGATGCATCCCAGCTGAATGGCTCAGCAGCATGTCTTTTGCATATTTTAAGTTGCCGTTCGTTTCCAGCTTTGGAAAGTTTCTGTCCATGTGTATGCAGGTCACTGTCCCATTCATTTTTTTTTCCCCTGGCTATAGATAGGAAAAAGGAAAATTCTGATTACTTTATAATAAGAAGAAATGCAGATGTAGAGAGAATGCTGAAAGTGATTTAAGGTGGTTTCTTCTTCTGTAGATCAGCTGTTGCAGTAAGAGTTTTCACAATTGACTCTTCTGGACCAACCATAATGATTAAATCATCATTGGAAAAGGGAATCTGATTTAAATATATGATTCCTTGTATTTACTCTTATCACAAAAGATTCATTAAAGGAGGTATGCTATTAATGAAACCCACAGTCCTTATTATTCTTTCTTCCCTTTTACTCTTCACAGAGACGATGGCAGAGTATCTTGATCTGCCTTAGAATTTATTCAGGCGGCATAGAAAAATTTGTCTTACACCTGAAATTGCACTGTGGGCCCCTAGTCCAGTCATTTCGTTCTGTCCCTTTGCTACCTGACTGGCCAATGGAGAAGCAGAGGCCACAGGTTGTTGGAGCTTCATGTGTGGCTTTTAAGAGCAAGTGTGGGGAAAATCGCCCTATATTAGAAAGAAATAAAATGCTGTATATGCAAACACATACATGGGTTGATAATGTAAATATTAGTCCATTCTATTTACTCTAATGCAATTACTAGATATTAAAATTGGGAGGAAATAATCGTAGCCCTTTCTTAATGACCCCAGTGCATTCTGGCATCTGACTTTGCAGAGCTTGTAAAACGACACTGTCTCTTAAAGTGTCATTGATGATGAAAAGGACTGCAGAAGGCTGAAGTGTTGACATTCTTTTGAACAATTTCCTTCTCATAATTTATTATCTGTATAAATATACTTGACTCGGAAACAACCCTTATTTTACAAATTGTTCTAGGGATGGCATATTTTATTTCTTTTTGTCCTCAGGTGAATTCAATACATTCTTCATATTTGGGGGGACTGGAACTGCTTTTAAAAAAGGGATACTGCATCTTACAGTTATCTTCCGTGTTTATCTGGTAAATTCTGTGTTGCGTATTTTAGCTACATTCCATGTACTTTGGCCACCATCATGTTGAAGAACTTCTATAGTTCAGGAAGGCTCTGTTCCCTAAAGCAAGTTCAAAAGCACATGCACATTGTGGGAAGATGAAAGAAAACAAAACCAGGCCCTTTTAACTTCAGATTACAGAGCACAAAATATGGAGTGCCATTAACCCATTGATTGATTGTGGCTGTAGAATAAAAACAAAAGCATGGGGGAAGTCATCTGTATCCAGGGTGAGAATGACAGATATTTTCACATGGGATCATCCTAATCAACGTAAACTTTTTGACATTCCCTTAAAATACATCTTAAAGTTAACTGGAATGAGCAGAAAGAACATTCCTTGAAAAAAAAAAAAACAAAACTTGGGATTTTAAAATAGTAATCAACTGTGGTATATGTTTTTTCTCCATATTTATTGTTGTGATGTTGCCAAATTTCTTTAGGTGATAGAGACATCATTTTTATTAACCAGTTGCTGAAACTGCAAGATACTTTATCTTAAAAAAAAAAAAAAAGGAAAAGGCCTGCGTCTGTGGTTGTGATTTGGTGCTTCAATCCTGTTACTTATATTTTTCATATTAAAATTAACAAAAAAATTTACCATTGAGGAAATTAGCAATGCACTTAACCAGCCCTTCCCAAGGAATTCAGCATAAATCCTGGCAGATCTTTAGTTAACTCTGCTTGCCAGGTTGTATTTGGGTGTCATTTTTGTCGGTGTCTTTATGGTCAGCTTGGCTCTGATATTGTCTTGATTCAGAAGATCATGCCATAGTCTCATAGTGGGGCACCTCTAAGATATAGGCATTCGTGTGCCAATTTCTTCTTCCAAATTCAGTTGCCATTATACCAATGTCAGATACTGTCTACACCAGCAGATTGAAAATACCACATCAGTAACTGACACGGTGTTGGAAGATACTCCAGCCTACAGAAGCTTTGCACTCTGCATGTGGGGTACAAATGAGGTTGATGTTATACTGAGCTCATTGTCAGCTCCATCTTTGTTGAATACTGCCTGCAAGTTGCTTTCTGGGGATCAAGAAAGTGTCCTTCTGTATGTTTTGATATTTCACCTAATAGGTTTGGAGAATTAATTGATGATATAGTGCATGGATCCTATTACCCAACTATGAAAAGAGCATTAAAGTAAAAACATCATTTTTCTGTGCCCTTGCTCTTTTTTGCCCTAATTCAGGTTCTTAAATGTTCTCAAATGGTTTATATAATTGAAAAATTAATATCTCTGGGCTAAAAAATAATGGAAATGAAGAAAAATTCACAAGTAAAATGTGAGATATTCTATTGGAGTCCATTTAATATACATACAAAAGCCAGTACATTTGAATTAGCCTAACGGATTCCTAGTTTCTGATTTCCACAGGTTTCTGCCAATGTGCAAATGGAGTGAGTGTGTTATTTACTACATGGTTATTGTGGTGTAATGTGCAAAATTTAATGTGTGCATTATCCTGATTATTGGACACAATTATATCCCTATCAGGAAAAAAACTTGCACATGTAACATGTTTTTTTATTTGTTTTCTTGTTTTGGGTTTTTTTTTTTTTTTTTTTTTTTTTACTTTTTGGTTTTTTGTTTTTGTTTTTTGAGTCTCAAAAGGATGCATTTCCCAAAGTAGCACTTTTGGAGCAGGGGAAGGAAGAAAACTGCTATTCCCCAGTCCCCCTCCTATATGATATGCATATGCCTGAGGTGTATAAAGACATTTAGATAGTTCATAGGCATGTTAATAAGAGCGTTCTGATGCAAATTCATTTTCAAAATGAAAATATTTTTCCTGCCCCAAAGTGAGAATAGGAGAAATTTTGGTGAATTGAGCACCATACTTATATATAATATTGCCTCGCTAAGGTCTAATTTGAATTAAAAAAAAAAAAAAACAAAAAAAAAACCTTGAAAACAAACCTATGAGGTTGAGCGTTTTTGCTATAAAGACTTTGTAGTGGTATGTGTATCTGGGATGAGCTATAGAGAGTTGAGTTGATTTCTGGGCCTTAGATATTCTTACTCAGTTAAAAATAAACACAAAGAAACAAACAGTCTGGTGCATATGGTGCTTTATAAAGCAGTCAAGACTATGACTCCTTGATGCAATACTGCAGCCCCGTTTCCTGTGCAAATACTCGCACCGTTTCAAAGGAGGAGATCACTGTGGCCTCTGGTTTCCCCATTCCTCCATGCTGTGGAGAAGTCCCAGATTCTAGAAGCTTGAAGAGGTTGCATCCTCTCTCTGGTGTAGTGGCCCAGCACCGTGTGAGCTGCCTGGTGGGAAATACCCCACAGAAAGAGCAGAGCCCAGAGTCAGTGTCCATCTGTGTTTCCAGAGAATAGGGTGAAGAGTCCTAGGAAAGGAATTCATCAGACTGTCAGGGCCTGTGTAGCCAAAATACCACTGAATATAAAAATCCTTTCATCTTCAGTCCTCATGCTTTGCCACTGTAAAACGATCAAAAACCATTTTTACTATTCTTTAAAGGAGCTGCTTTTTTTTTATAACACGTACTATTTCACTTCGTACTATATTTGATAGTTGCTGAATAATTTAGACTGTAGAAGAACTTTGTTGTATGTGTACTGTTTATGAATGTTTCAAAGAAAGTGCTTTATTTGGTTGCCATAATTTTCTTGTACTGCTGTATTTTCTGCTCTGCTTCATGGAAACCTAATCTGATTCATATTTTCAGTACAGTTTTGTTTTGTTTGTAAATGTATTTGTGTCTGTGTGTTTTTTTTTTTATTTTATTTTTTTTGTCCGTATTCTGAATGTTTACATCTGTTTGACATTAGCCATTTAATGCCTTTTGTAAAAGGCTGTATTACTCTTACAATGGAACAGCAAAATGTGAAATCAGCCCAAACATAACACGCATGACAAACACAGGGGGCAAAGGCCCTGAACATACATAGACATTTTATATCAGCAAACAAAAAGTCAAACCCTCCTTCAGTCCTCTACCAAAGAATCTATTATTCCCACAGGAAAACTCAGAAAAGGTGTGTAAACTCCTCAGAAGGGGGAGCAGTTGATTCAGTGAGACTGCTACAATTTAATACTGTTATGCTTGCTTTGATACCTGACTAAATGTGACTGAGTGCAACAAGCATTTTAAAATTTTTTAGAAAGTGTTTTGTTTAGAATTCAGGGATCATGCATTCTTTAATGGTGCTGTTTGTTTTTTTATTTCTTCTTTTCTACAAAGAAAGAAAGTGTTGCCTACAAACGTGACTGCTCACAATACCATAAGTTAAATGAAATGTTTGTCTCTTCATGTTTCTGTTTTCCCTTTCTCAAAGTAACAATTTGGGTTTCGATATTAAAATATTCTGAAGAAAATAAAGAAATTAAACATGAAATAATTGTCATTTTTAAATTTGTTATGAAGTGAAGTAGTTTATATACAGTATATAATGCACAGTATTACCCTGAAAATTTTAATTAAGAAAAAATTATAGGGAAAACATGAGCCATAGAGTGGTAAATTGCCTGTCCTTCTTTTCGGTATGGTGAATTTTCAACACGTCAGTTATAGCTATTGTTAAACAGTAAAAAAAAGAAACAACAAAACAAACATCTTTGAATTAACTCTGCTATATTTATTGTATTAAAATATATTTGGACCCTTTTGCTTTCATAAAGATCTTATTAATTCTTTATACTGAAAAGAAATCAGTTCAAGCACATTGTTACTACCATATTTAATTTTAAGTTTCAAAATGAACAGTACAGAAAATGATTTTTTAAAAGAATTACTTGGATTAATTTTTTTGAAATCCTACATGAAATATTATAGCTAGTTATTTGAAAATAATACTGTGAGCCATTAGAATAAAATTGCCTCATTTATGTTTACATAGATTAAAGATATATGTTCTGTAAGATGACTCAGAAAGCATTAAACAATTGTTAGATCTGACTTTGTTTTCATCTACACAGAAAATGTCTTCAGCCACCAGATGGCGAAAGAGGATGTTTACTTTTGGAGGAGGAAAAAAAAGATCAAACATGCTTCTTCCTTCTCCAAAAACTAAATTAAGTGATTATAATAAAAGGAGAAGCATATTCAAGTAAGTCAATGAGGATGAATACTTCTAAATTTCATTAAATTACTATACTGTACTTTCAATATAATGATGACATTCTTTTACTCTACTGCTATTTTTCCTAACATTATTTACAAAATGCTTTCTTAATTTTATTTAGGTTTGTAGAATATTTTGCATCGTTTTCATTACATTACGGGCATCATCCACTCTAAAATTGGTTAAATAAAATTGAAGAATCTAGCATTCTTTAAGCTGACATTTATTAAATGTGTTTTGAATGCTTTATATGTTCTTATTAATTTCATTTGCATTAAATGGGTACAATTAAACAATTTTTTTGTAAAAATATACAGCTATTTTTAATACATTATCATGGCCTGAACTTGAATAATAGTCTCTCTTAGGATCTAAAGTATTTATTTGTATCTATCATACCACTTACCTAGAAGAAAAACTGATTCATCTAGTGATTTATCCATTTCACATAGATACTTCATTGTAATCAAAGGTAATTACATTATTTAGCCAGGATAGTAGTTGATACAACAGAGCTGGGCTTCTTTGTGCAGATGACAATTGAACAGTATTCCTATGAATTGTTTTCCCCTCCATAAACTTATTTTAATACTTTAGGAATAGGTCACCTAGACTTAATGTTTCAAGCACAGAGCACACACAGTTATTCACAGAGATACACAAAAATGAAAATTGGAATGATCAAATGTTACAGCTAATCTGGAAATCTAAATTGAGTGATGAACGTAATTGTCTTCCCTACAGAAACTTATATCCAAGTTGCCCATGCAATTAATTACCATACATTCTTCAATTACTGGAGGAAGATCACCTGATTTATAAAGCAAAGCCTACATTTTTAGCCATTATTTTTAAAATAATCAGCTTTATTTCAACTTTTACAGGTATGTTAAATAATATCCCCCTTGTTATGCCTGACAATAAGTAGAACTGATACTAAAAGTATTTAGCAATCTGGTAAGGCTTCAATCAATCAGAACAAATAGTAATCAGATCGAGATATCTGCTGTTTCAACAAACCAGTGACGACTGGCAGAACATCAGTTCTGTGAGTAAAGGCTCTCCCTGAATTTCCTTATGTGGATGATGAGCACCAGCTGCTGGAAAACAAGATCCTGGACATTTGGGATCTCGTAAGAACCATCTCTTTTCCGTGGGTTCGTCACAAAGTCTTTATTATATTATGTTATAAGCTTGTAAATAGGTTTCACCTTTTAACAAACACTTCTCTAGTTTCAAATTTGGTTTTTATCTTGGGAAAACACTGCATTCATATCCTCATTCTTTGATGATGTAGGGACATAGAGGGATTTCAGAGCACTGCACTATGGCTCTGTTTGCCTTGATTCAGTTGACTTTCAGGATCCATTTCTGGGATGCTAGAAAGTCTACCGGATCCAGGAAGGCATGGTTGACCTTGATGACCGCGGCAACCAAATGGGATTCTCCTGAATGTTCTCTCCCCATATAGAAGTTGCAACAAGTATGCATGTCCATTTTATATAGAAATAAACAGCATGATTTCTTACTGTAACATAAACTGCATTTACTAACTTGTTTAAATCTAAAAATGCAGAATTGAAAATCTTAGTGTATGAATAGGGACAGTTCTCCATGATGGCTTATCAGTGGAAGCCACTAAGATATTTTATACTCCTTCCCTGAACATGTGGGTTCAATGTAGATTGTTTTTTTAGTATAAAGCTTTTTTTTCAGTAAAATAATCTTTATGTCTCCAAGAAACAAAAGCTATGGAAAAGTTACTTGACACCTTAGAAAGGAACATTCAACAGTTTCTTAATTCAATTTTGTTGAGATGTTCACATACCACACAATCATCCAAAGTGCACAATCAGTTGCCCATGGTACCATCATACAGCTGTGCCTCAGTTATTCCAGAAAAGAAATAAAAACACAAAAGAAAATGCAAATCCTCCCATACTCCTAACCACAACGCCTCCTCCATTATTGAATCATAGTATTGGTATAGTGCATTTGTTACTGTTAATGAAAAAAGGTTAAATTACTACTAACTGTAGTACATAGTTTGCAAGAGGTATATTTTTCCCTATATACCCCTCTATTATTAACTTCTAGGTATAGTTTCATACATTCATTCTAGTTCATGAAAGATTTCTAATATTTGTATAGTTAAGCATGGATGTTGTCCACCACTAGGTTCACTGTTTCATACATTCCCATCTTTTAGCCTCCAACTTCCCTTCTGGTGATATACATGACTCTAAAGCTTTCCCTTTCCATCACATTCACACACCGTTCAGCACTGTTATTCTCACAATAACATGCCATTGTCACCTCTGTCCATTTCCAAACACTTAGGTTCAACCTAGTTAAACATTCTGCTCATAATAAGCAGCTGCTCCCCATTCTTTATCCTCATTCTATATCCTTGTAACATATTTCATGTCTATGAGTTTACATATTACAGTTTGTATTGGTGAGACCATACAATATTTGTCCTTTTGTGTCTGACTTATTTCACTCAATATAATGCCCTCAAGGTTTCTTCATCAACCCCCCCCCCCTTTTTTTAGATGGTTTTGTTCACCCACCCTACTTTCTGTCCTAACAATCAATGGTTCCCTGTATAATCATGTATTTATGTATTCACCACCATTACCACTATCTGTATAAGGACATCTCCATTTCTTCTACAAAAAAGGAGTAAGAGTCAAAGAAGGTAGAGAGACAGAAGAAGAAAAAAAAAATGACAGCTAAAAAGCAACAAAAGGAAAGATAGAATTAAATAAAGTACAGTAAAAGAGTCAAACAACATCACCAATGCCAAGAGTCCCATACCCCTCCCTTATATCCCTCTCTTATAGGCATTTAGCTTTGGTATATTGCCTTTGTTATATTAAAGGAAGCATAATACAATGTTTCTGTTAACGATAGTCTCTAGTTTGCATTGATTGTATATTTTTTCCCAATACCACCCTATTTTTAACACTTTGCAAGGTTGACATTCATTTGTTCTCTCATGTAAAAACATATTTGTAAATTTTATCATAATTGTTGAGCACTCTAGATTTCACTGAGTTATACAGTCCCATTCTTTATCTTTCCTCTTTCCTTCTGGTGTGCCACATGCCCCTAACCTTCATCTGTCAACCATACTCACAGTCATCTTTGTTCAGTGTACTTACATTGCTGTGCTACAATAACCCAAAACTGTGTTCCAAACCTCTCACTCCTGTCTTTTCCTGTCTGCTGCAGTGCTCTCTTTAGTATTTCCTGTAGAGCAGGTATCTTGTTCACACACTGTCTCACTGTTTGTCAAAGAATATTTTAAACTCTCCCTCATATTTGAAGGACAGTTTTGCCAGATATAGGATTCTGGGTTGGCAGTTTTTCTCTTTCAGTATCTTAAATATATCACTCCACTTCCTTCTTGTCTCCATGGTTTCTACTGAGAAATCCGCGTACAGTCTTATCAAGCTTCCTTTGTATGTAATGGATCGCTTTTCTCTTGCTGCTTTCAGGATTCTCTCTTTGTCTTTGACATTTGATAATCTGATTATAAGTATCTTGGCATAGGTCTATTCAGATCTATTCTGTTTGGGGTATGCTGTGCTTCTTGGATCTGTAATTTTATGTCTCATAAGAGATGGGAGATTTTCATTGATTATTTCCTTTATTATTGCCTCTGCCCCTTTTCCCTTCTTTTCTCCTTCTGGGAAACCAATGGCACATACATTCATGTGCTTCATGTCATTCAATTCCCTGAGATGTTGCTCATATTTTTCCATTCTTTTTCCTATCTGTTCTTTTGTGTGTAGGATTTCAGGTTTCTTGTTCTCCAGTTCCTGAGTGTTTTCTTCTTCCTCTTGAGAGCTGCTGTTGTATGTCTCCATTGTGTTTTTCATCTCTTGTGTTGCGCCTTTCATTTCCATAGATTCTGCCAGTAGTTTCTTTCAAACTTTCAATTTCTAACTTATGTTCTACCAGTGTTTTCTTTATAGACTTCATCTCTTTTGCCATGTCTTCCCTGAACTTGTTGATTTGGTTTTTAAGTTGATTTAGCATATTTCTTTGAAAATCTTTAATTCATTCATTAAAGTGAAACAATATCTCAACTGTATCTTAATTGAGGTGTAAATTTGTTCCTTTGACTGGGCCATATCTTCATTTTTCTTAATGTAAACTGTAGTTTTCTGCTGTCTAGGCATCTGGTTTCCTTGTTTACCCCAATCAGATTTTCCCAGACCAGTCCAGTTTCAAGTCTCAGAGTGGGGCTATATTCAAAAGTCAAGTTTCCCTGAGGGGGTGTCTTAGAAGATTGACAGACTTTCCTTTGAGGCTTATGGCCACTGTGCTTTTCCTAACCTGCCCAGCAGGTGACACCTGTCAGCCTGTCACTCCTGACTGGTGTAGAGAGGTGTGGCCCCTTTACTTCTCAGTTTAAGTTGTTTCTGTTTTGACTGTTTTCCCCCAGGCTCTGGGGTCCGAGTTCTGAAAGGAAGGCTGGCCCTTGAGCTGGGCCCCACCTCTTTCCTCTTAGGGAAGATATACCCCCTAGGGAGTTATCCTCTGTATTTGAATTGCTTCTTTGTCTCTCTGACTCTGTTAACTCCACCCCCGTCTGGGTCAGAATGCTGTGAACTGAAAATGACTGAGGCTCTCTCCACTGAGCCATTCAGGTTGAGAGAGAGAAAAAGGGAAAGAAAACCCCCTTTCAGAGCCAGTCCATGGCCCCCCAGTTTTCCCTGTTGGTCAGATGGAGCACCTGGTCCTCTGGGCTCCCTTTCCCGGGGCACAGGTGTTCTCTGGCTCTCTATGGTCAGTCTCTAAAAGCCTCTGTATTTTTCCTTCTTCTTTTTTTTCTAATTAATTTTTTTTTATTTCAGCCCTACCTCCTGTCCACTGGGAGCAACCTCAGGGTACTTTGCTGCTTGTTAGGGGTTTGTCTATGTTTGTAGCTTGCATTCAGCAATCCACATTTGTTAGTTAAAACCCCCATTGGAGCTGGGCTGAGCTATATTCTCTTGCTCTGAGAATGCTGCTTTCTCCCACAGCGAGGTCCTGAAGCTCAGCCTGCCATGGGGACAGGGAGGGTCCTCCCGGTGTGGGTCCGCAGTTTTTACTTAACAAATTTTGTGCTGCAATCTCAGCTATTCCACCCAATCCAGGTTGGTGTACCATGTGTGGACAGTCACAGTTGTCCCCCAGCAGTTATTCCAGATTATTTACTAGTTGTTCCTGGTTGTTTATTAGTTGCTCCAGGGGACTAACTAAATTCCACACCTCTCTGTGTTGCCATCTTAGCTCATCCTCCATTCAACAATTTTTAAAATGCATTTAGAGTAGGGCTTTATGGATTACTTCTGACCTTTTGTTTTCCATCACTCACCTAATTTCCTCACCACCACAGAGCTTCATCACACACTCTTTGATCATCAGAGGTATGTGAAATTGGTAGCAGCAAATTTTAACATATTTTTTCATATTTTGATATTGGTAAGGTTCTTTTGTGGAAACTTTGCAATCCAAAATGTAGATTAGTCTTTGCCTGGCAAAAACTGGGAATAATTAAGAATATCATTTTCTATAATTCCAGCTAATTTTGGGTCAGTAATAAATCATTTCTAAGTCTTTAGCCTTCCTGACCTGAATATAGAGGAGATTTTTTGTTCTCTTCTTCTAGATAAAATTTTAGAGATTTAACTGTATAATATACCAAATATGGCAGTATCCTAGATTTTATGCTGAAAAGCAGACTGTTAAAAAAAAATAGGTAACATTTATATGCTGAGTGCTGCAAAGCATTTCCCAGATATTAACTTAATTATCTTGAGAAAATCCCTATAAAGTAGACACTAATATTACATCCATATGATAAAAGAGGAATCTGAGGCTTAGAGAGTTAAGTAGTTTGCCTAGAAACACACAGCTAATAAAAAATATTTTGAGTAAGTGGAAGATCTGGGGTATGAAAGAAGGTTTTTCAGAGTCCAAAGCTCACCCTCTTATACAGGATGCAATGGCTGCTACACAGATTCTGCTAGGTACTGGGTCCCAAACCTTGAAATAAATTGTAGGCTAGTAGGAAAGGTAAGTTAATAATTTCAATTTGATGTGAAAAGAGTAGAGCCAATACAGTAAAAGGTTCAGTGGGGAAGGGAGCAACCAAGAACCAAATGGGTGAAACAATTTAGGATTCCATCTAGAGAAGAATGAAACCTCTGGATTTGCATCAATTTCCCGCACCTAACACAGTGGGAGGGAAGTCCTCTGTGAGAGCATATTCTCTCCCTGCAGCAGCCCAAACATTTCCATGTAATAGGGTTTTTCTCTAATAAAGACACTGACTTTCCTTATAACTGTCTCTTCTAGGTATATAATCCTTTACACATTTCAAAGCTCCGTCTGTCCCCAAGCCCCTATTGCACAAATCCATGGATTTGTTTAGGTGTAAATGATGTTAACAACTGATTTTGTAAATACCAGTAACATACTAAAATGATGTTTGTGGTACCTGATGACCTTGGTGGTCACTGACTTTTCTAATACCTTTTCTTTTCATCAATATAATACATATTCCTATATCAAGAAGTCGAATAGTATTAGAGATTATAGTAAAAAATAGTGGTGCCTTGATATAAATTGCAATGTGGGCTATTATTTTTCTTAGTGGAGAAGACATTATCATTACTTCTGGCTATTCAGATTATTCAATAGGAATAAGGAAATAAAGAGCTAGCCCTGCACATGCGAATTGCAGGGTGGATAGAAGTCCAGGAACTTACTAACGCCTTGCCCAGCACTGTTGAGAAGTAAAAGCTTCCCACTCCATTGCTGGTGATCACAGGAGGGAAACAGTTTGGTCACTGAGGACAACTAAAAGGTATAGAGAAAGTGGTCAAAAGATAATGCTAGGATATATAGTATCAGATAAACTTCACCTGTATCAATATTCTACCAAGCAAAGCTTGCTGGCTTAACTGTGCAACTAAGTCTGGACTGGTAACCATAGACATGTAAGATAGGTGGTGCTCTAGAGAGAAGCCTGCTCTGTAGCATCTAGAGGCCCATCCTCTACTGTCCACTGTTACATCACAGATGTAAGAGTATGACTTTTGGTTATTCCTGTCCCTGTCCAGCGTCCTACTCACCAACTTCCCTACAAGACAGAGACATCTTTTCCCACCTCTTTTAAATATTTATCTTAAAGCCATCTGGCCACCTAAAGTGCTAAATATGTGAATAAGTTGTCATTTGAAGATATTCTTGAACTGGTAAGATATTTATTTCCAAGTTAGAAATTGCGCTTTTCCTATTTCTGAAAAGAGATGCTTTCACTTACCCTCTACTTTAGGGGAGTGTGTCGTCTCACTGAATATAAGCAGAATTTACTCCTTCATATCCAGTACTTGCAAGGGGAATCTGATGCCTGGGGCACTGTCATTGCCAAGCTTCATCCAACACTCTATGAATAAATAATTTTCTTGATTACCATGTCTATACTAGGTTCTATATGATGGGGGATACAAAGTTTTACTGATGATTCGTTAAGAAAAATTAAGTTATAAAACATATCTTTAATTTGTTCTTATTTGGCATTGTACCATGAAATATCATCATAAGATGGATGGAATTTTCTCAGAAAGTGCCATTCAAACATAGCATTCCAAAAAACACCATATTCTCAAGAACAGTTTGGGTGTGAATGGGGGAATCATTGAGGGGATGGAAATTTTAGAAAGATAAGTAAGCCACCTTTGAATTCATACTGATTTCCTGTCCATTTTCTCCAGGCCAATAATAGAAATATTTAGGTAATGCAGTATAAGAAGCAAAATGTTTTTTTTCTGCATCTGTTCTGCTACTGGAGAAATTATGCTTTGTCATTTAAAATAGAAATATAAAAAGCAAGCAAAACTCCGTTGTGTGGAGAATGGTTTGTCACCAACTTTGGCTCAGTTGGAAAAAACAGCACAGATGGCCTAACTTGCTTCAGGATTGTGGTTTCGTGCTCTGCATGATTCAACAGAGAAGGTAAATCAGTATATGCTCATTTCATTTTTTGGTTTCACTATTGTACTAATAGCTAGTAATGTGCATTAGTAATCTTTTGTCCTTAGAACTTAGCAGGAAATATGAATATTTTCTAGCTAAATAAGAGTTTGTTTTTTTTCCTGTATTTTACATTCCGATTAGCAAGAGGATGCTAAAAGCCTATCTTTGCAATCTTACTTGGCTTAGAAAACTCTTTGGCCCAGAACTGGTAAATCATTTCTTTTTTTCTTTAAGTCAGTATAAACTAATTTATCAGAAAGGAAAAAACTGGGCTCTGCAATAGGCTATTCTTCCATATAGTCATTCATTATAATATTGTCACAGAGAATATTTGTTTATTTAATGCCTATGAGAATAGCCATTTAAAATGTACTTCAGCACATAGATTTGATGTGATCATATGGTTTACAGTTGTCTCATGTAAACATTACCAAGAATTGAATAATAACTGTAAAAATGGGAAATCTGAGTTCCCAAACCAAAGTTTAGCAAATATATTTATGCTAATCTAAGAGGTTAGTTTCTGCATGGGAAGCAAGTATCTCTCTGGACTATACACAGAACAGATCTCCACGTTCCTACTTAATCATTCCCTGAATTATGTTTTATAGTTGTAGACATCTACCTTTTATACATAGTAAACCAAATATGTTACTATATATAAAAGGTAGATGTTTTCAATAGGGCTGAGACCTACTGAAAAGCACATGTAGCATTTCATTTATTTTGGTATCTCCAGCAGCTTTCATCATGCATAACATAGGATAGTCCATTCATGCATATAAAAAGATGTTTATATTGTTCACTTCCTCTGTGCTAGGTTCTGTTATGAGTGCTACAGGTGAGCAATGAACAGTCAAAAATTCTTGTGGAGGGAGGCAGGTAATAAAGAGATAAGTACATAAAAGTTGTGGCACGTTGGAAAGTGGGAAGTACTATGGAGGAAAATAAAGCAGAGTAAGTGCATAGGGAATATTGGAATGTGGAGGTTGTAAACATATAGCAGGTACCCAGGAAAGGCCTCACTGAGAAGATGATGTTTGAGGCGTGAAGAAGGAGTGGAATCATGTCAAGTAGATATCTGATAGAGGATCCTTCTGGGAAGAGGGTAGTTTCCATAGGATTATCTCTAATTCCCTGAATGGGAAGAAACAGCTCTTACACAAGGCACAACAGTGTACATCCTCGGCCTTCCATTAGCCAGGTCTCTTGCATGACTGATAGGATCAGCTATTTTCAAAGGCTCAATCTGAGGTGAAAGTTTAACTTTCCCCTACATGATTAAAATCAATTTTTTTCCTTTCCCCATGTAATTAGACTTCTGGTAGGTTGTTGGATTATTTATTCACCAAGCAAGATTTGGGAGGGCCTCATGTATCATTTCATCTAGTACCTTGCTACGTCTGCAGCCAGCTCTAAGTGATAAGAAGGTGGTATTATCCCCAGTTTCAGACAAAGACAAGGGAGTTAAGGTCAGATATATTAAAAAAAAAAAAAAAACTGGAAAGGATAGTCTCCAAAGGCCATGCTCTTTAAAAACCATGCAGTTCTAGGTAAATGTCAGCTTGCAGAATTAGCTCCTAGCCACGGCCCCTTTCCAGTTGGGAGTAGCTGTAAATTTTAAGGAAACTGACAGCAGTGATATGTTTTGCTTTTGCTTTTTTCTGGTGGAGCATTTTATTACATTTCTTTTTTTCTCAAAACTGCTGGACAACGTATGTATCACTGTAAAGTATAGTTGACAATTACAGCATTACAATGCAAAAACCAGAAAGAAAGAGAAAAGAACAAAAGAATGAATAAATTCAAGGTTTGCCTCTTAATAAACTCTGACATAATGTATCAACTCTGAAATAGCCCCTTGTCATTTTTAAGTGGCATGGGAAGGTGACAAACCTTTAACCATTTGCCTACCGATACCGAATAGCTTTCTGTGTATGGCCTGTCAGAGTACTAGAATTGAATGAGCACAGATCATTGAATCAAAAAAGACTTGTTTAAATTCAGATTTTGACATTTATCAAGTATGTAGCTTGTGTTAATTCATTTAACCCACCCGTCTTATTTTGCCAGGCTGCTCTGACAAATACCACGCCGCGGATTGGCTTAAACAAGCATTTATTAGCTCATGGTTTTGGAGGCCAGAGGTCTGAAATCAAGGCATCAGCATGGCCATACTTCCTCCCCAGAGTCTGCAGCGTTCTGGTGCTGGCTGGCCACAGTTTTGGGGTTCCTTGGCTTGTGTCCCTGCCTCCCATCACGTGGAATCTCTCTCCTTGTGTCTGCCTTTCAGGTTTCTGCTGACTTCCAGTTTCAGCTGACTTCCCCCATCTGGCCTTTCCCCTTGGCTTTCTCCACCTTCTGGCTTTCAGGTTCTTCTCTCTTTATAAGGCCTTTAGTAATACGGATTAAGACCCACTCTGATTCAGTTCAGCCACCCTTAGCTAAAATAACATCTTTAGAAAGTCCTATTTGCACCTGAGTTCACGAACCCCATGAGAAAGTAGATTCAGATCCTGCTCTTTGATGGGGTACATAATTCAACCTACCATACCATTTGACCATCTGCACATATCTATAAAAATGGGATCATAGATAACCTCTATGTTCATTGTACGTTAGGCTCACTCACGAGAAATTATCTCTAGTATATTTGAAGAAGCATGGCATTCCGGTAAGTGTGTCCAAAGCCTTTAAAAAGTCAGAAATGGACTCTGGATAATCTCTTAATATTATTTAAGAAATAGTAGTAACCTTAGGGAATATTGTTTCTGTTTAATAAAGGAAGAAACTAAGACAAATGAAATGTGTTTTTCTAAGTTTGCCTGTTTTCTCTTAAAGTTATTGTTAAGTTCCTATTACTGTATAGTTTTATTTAGAGTGTCATGGTTTTGAAACTTCAGTGTGCATTTGAACACTTCAGGTGGCTTGTTAGAATTCTGGGCCCCATTCTTGAGATTCTGACTCAGGAGCACTCCACATAATTCTACCGGAAAGTTAAAAACACATTGCCAGGGATCTCTCTATATAAAATATCTATTTACCACTTAATATTCTTAAGACTCAAATCCATCAGCTGCCTGGCTTACAGAATTAGCAATAGTTGTCTATGAGAGTAAATATTAGGAAAATGGTAAATATTTAATAATGGAAATTAGTCATATAACTTGGTATTTCCATATGAGGGAATATTGTGCCATTACTAAAATAATATTTTAAAGAGTATTTAATGGCATGGGAACATACTTTATACTATATTGAATTTAAAAATGTTTAAAATGACATGTAAAATTTACTTCATTTGGGAACAAAAAACTACATCAAAAAAAGACTGGGAATTTATAATAGTAAATGAATTTTTTTGGGTTTAGATATTTTGAGTAATTTTATTTTCTTCTTTGTCTTTTTGGAAGTCTCTAACATGTCTTCTCTGAATGTGTATGACTTTGGTTAGCAGGTTTTTAAAGCTATCAAGGTTTTCACGACTGAAATTATTAGGAAAAAATGTTATATCAATATAAAAAGTCATACTGAATAATATTAAAAGTTTTTATTATATTCATGGAATATTGGGTGGCAAGATTTGTTTTTAAATATTTGTTCTCTCATGGTTGAACATGCTGGTTTATTAGATGAGTTAGATGAATATCAAAGTCAATTTTGTTTTTTTCAGTTAAAAATGCCTTTTAGTATTCTAAAACAATAGGGGGTTAGGAAAAACTATAAGAAAATATATTCATGCAGTGTATTTATTAAATTGTTGCTGCCACCTAGTGGCTGCCCACTCTGTTTTATGTAATTGTTCACTTAGCTAATTGACCAGTCCAGTTGTTCCTGGCAAAATCAAATTGCCCCAGCAAAGCAGTTGTTTTCCGGTTCTACAAAGTACCATCTATATCATATCAAGTCAGAAAAATCTTTCAATAGAACAGTACTAACATGTTTTGGGTCAACAGGAGTGAACCTGCCAACACAGCTTAATTGTTCCCAAAGTTCTAGAATTCCTTGCTATAGTAGTACTTTTTAAGCAATGCTCTGTGAGTTCTGTGCAAGGGACGGATACCACATAGCAGCAATCATTAATAAACGTCTACTCACTGAGTTGGATTCAGTCATCTTTAAACCTCTATGAAGGGAAAAGCTGAGGATGAGGCCAAATTACACTTGGATATCCCGCAGGACCAGCAAGAGAGGACAGCCAGCTGCAGATCTAGCAGGGCCATAGCTAGACAAGAGGCGACTGACAGGTCTGCCAATAAGCTGAGGCAGAGGCCCCGAGTATGATGGGAATGAAAACATGTGAAAGCAAGAAGAAAAAACAAACAAAAAATACCGGAACATGTTCCAATTACAGTACAAAAAAAATTTTAGAAAGCAAACCACCTCTAGCAAACCAACTGAGAAGTGAAAATAAGATCAAATATTTATTTTATAAAGAATCTATTTTTTTCATTAGAGAAGTTGTAGGTTTACAAATCATACATTGCACACACTCATAAAAACCTTGAGATAAGAATGGAAAGATACAACCAATTATCATTGGGTACCTAATACGGGTAGGATAAAAGTAAACTCAAGCTTCTTCCTCACCCACCCCACAAACCTATCTTTTGAATTGTTATGGTGAGAGCACATAACAACAGCAAGTACTATTTTTTAAAAGCTTATGAAATATATTTGTGAAATAGGGAAATACATCGAGCACTAATCTAGTGGCTCCGTGTTGTCTTTCTCTGGGTAGGAGGAGAGCAAAACAACCTGCAAAAGCCTTTAGGGATGTAAAAGGGTCACTTTTCCCAAAAGAGACATGAATGTAATAAAGGTGGAGGTTGTATTACCTCAACACAAAGCAAGGCAGTTTGGGACCCAAATAGCAACCAGGTCAAACAAATGTAAATCTTTTAATTGAAAAGGCAATTCACAAAGTCGAAGTCGATACCAAATCAAGTTATTGAAAGGGCAATGTCAAAAAGTAATTTAGGAACTAAAGGGAGATGAATAAAAAAGGACTTGTATGCAATAATGCCAGATTTCAAATACTTGTTGATCCACAGTGAACTTCAATGGTTGCTGCGAGGCAGGGGAGACTGTACCACCCTTCTATAATTGTGAAAATCATACTCATGTCTGGTGTCTATGAATTATTAATTTTAAAGGAAGGAAATGGGCTTTGGAGGATTTGGGGAGTAGGAAAAGGAAAGGTCAGTTATAAAGACTTAGGTCTCAAGTTATTTCATTTATCTATTTTTTAAGTTTAGAGGGCTAGGTCTAATTTTCACTTGATTCTCCTCCGCCTCCTGCCCCCCATCCCCAGGGCCCTTACATTTGTGGCTCCCTATTGCTTTGGCCTGTTTCTGTCAGAGTTTGACTTTGGAAGGCTGACCTCAAAGGTAAATGGAGCCTTGTTTCTTAATTTCTCTTTTCTTGGAGAATTAGCTCCTTCCAAACCTAAAACATCTAAAATTTTGCTTGCCTTCTATTGACCAATTGAGAAATATGAGTTATGTTATGTTATATTAAGAATATATAAAATGTCCTGATACATGTTCATTTCAGATTATGTTTCTGAGCTCTTTGAATATCAATTAATCAAAATTTGAATTTAAACTTCAGAACAGTAACAGTTGATACACATTTATATTACTGACAAACTGCTAATGAGTAAACTTCATGGGAAATAAATTAAGATCAATTAAAGTATTTTATTCTTTGTTTTTATCAGGTTAAGTACTTGCTGACTTAAAATATATATATAATAGCCTTCACCACCCGGCTCCTTCTCCTCCCCTGATTTATTTTTCTCTGTAGAATTATCATAATCAAAGATGAAGCTTGAAGCATGGCCTAGGAAAATAATAGAAGCACAATGATGAGTTAAATAACATAGATATGGTGTTTTTATATTTGTCTCATCTCAAAGTCAGTTTGAACATGAGGTTGGTTCACATTTTCTTAAGAAAAGTAACAAAAAAGGAAAAAGAAAGGGAGGTATGTTTTTAAATACACATTTTCTTGAACCAGAACTGAAATCCATTTGAGACTTGATCAATACTACCATCACTTAATTTATATTGTGATTTTTCTTAGAAATATTCTTATTTAATGTTGTAAACAAAAAAATCTATGTGTTCATTAAACCTTTAAACCTTATATTTTTTCCGTTTGTAGTTCCCTTCCAAGTAATTATATTTCTTTTACTCCAATTTGTCTAGAGCAATGGTTCTCAAATATTAGTGGGCCAAGAGTCAACTTGGATGCTGATTGGTTGCAAATGTAGATTCTGGGTCTCTTCCATTGGAATAGATATATCAGGACTGGGACCCAAGAATCTATATTTGTAATAGGCACCTCAGGTGATTCTATGTATGTAGTCTACAGAGTTAGAGTATGTGATTTGTCATCTACCTTTAATACATCCTGACATTTGGTGCAATTCTAGTAATCCCTCAAGAATTTAGTAATTCCTGGAGAAGAGATAGCCAAAGGCAGACTACAAATACCTCTAGTCAGGTGACTTTACATTGAGGGGGATGATTTGTTGAGTTTGTGGGAAAAGGATATTGGCTGGAACTTCCTGAATACATGAAGTGAGTCCAGGTCACAGTTTTGCACTTAGGGAAATGGTATTTCTCCTTTTCTTTGTTTGTGTGTGTGTATGTGTGTGTGTGTGGTGTGTGTGATTGTGTGTTTTAATTTAGTGTCAACTTCAGGGTTTCTGTCTTTTCCATCTGTGCCGGTTTGAATGTATTAGGTCCCCCAAAATGCCATGTTCTTTGATGCAATCTTGAAGGGGCAGATGTATTAACATGTTTATTAGGTTGGAATCCTTTGATTGAGTGTTTCCATGGAGATGTGACTCAATTGACTGTGAGAACTTTGATTGGATAATTTCCATGGAGTTGTTACCCAACCGATTCAGGGTG